>NC_088337.1:17732500-18032500 GCF_036884655.1 Musa acuminata AAA Group | reverse complement strand
TCAGGGCAAGGATTTGGGATAACAAAACCCAAACCATCCTGCCCCATCTCCGTTCCTAATGTTGTTGCAATTAAAAGTTAAAGCATGATGAACAAACTTTCTAGGTAGGGGTTAGGGTTTGATGTCTCAACAGTAGATCCAGATAATATGAAAGAAATTTCAGTTCCAACCTGATAATAGAATGGTTAGGATATAATACTAGTTGGACTGACTGCTCCTAGCAAGGATAGTGCTGAATGATTGAATTAAGACAAAAATAATATATCAGTCAAACTCCTTGATAGTTATATTTTAAAGATATTAAAATCAAACGTGAAAAGAATTTGACAAGATATTTTAGACATTCCAATAACAGATTCATTTCATTCAAATTTTCTTAAAGAGAAAAAAAATTCTACTTTCACTATATTACATTTTCAAATTGTAAATGATTATTCTAAGTATTAAAACAAATCAAAAGACTCACCCTTTCTTTACTTGAATATCAAGAGCATATATTCTCCAAGCTTATTGAACAGTTATCTATGTGTTCTTTTATAAGTCAAATTATGTCAAGCAGCCTTCTATTATTTATATCTGATCTAAAACGCTCTTGTATCTTCTCTATCAACCAAGGATACATCAGTCAGGTCATGAGAAATGCAGCAAAAGAAAAGAGGAATGGAATGATGAGAGAAATGTGAAGAAACATATGAATAGTATAGAAGATTAATTGGAATATACTACTGCATTAACAAAGAAAAAATTAACATTCACTGAGAGAGGAGAGGGGAGGGGTTGAGAGGTGGCGGTGGGAGGAGGCCATTGTGTTAAATTGACTTTAGTACCAATTTGACAAAAGAAATAATTGATATTGGTGACTGAGAGATGGTTGAGAGTCCGACGGAGGAAAGTCCACACACTATTCTATATTTCTTTAAACACTTACATTCTCCACAATATACCAAACCAAATATATTTAGTACAACATGCAATTTCCTAGGGATGTCCCTCTTTTCAAGGTGTTCATTCATAATCTAGATCATAATTATCTAAGTTAACCTTATAATTATCTAGATGACTTCACAAATTCCAATAGAAATGGCTAGTTAAGTTTATTTTCCAATATTCATCTCCTCAGCGGATTGTTGGAGTTATTTTCTCTAAATCCAATCTTAATTGCAGAATGCCTTGCAACTAAAATGAAGAAAAGGTTGGCAATGACAACCTCAACACCGTGAACAGTGAAGACTCTAGTATGCAAGGCAAGCCATCACCTAAATTCCTTGTCTAGATTACTTGAACTCGCATATGATATGCCGATAGTCGACATCAAGAACTACTGAGAATGAATACCTTGGTCGGTACAGATAACTTAAAACGTCCACAATACATCCACAAAGCCAGTCACAAGCTAATTTAACCGAAACCCTATGGACACAAAAATGGAATTCAATCAAGAAACAAATAAGTTGCAATCTCAAAAATCAAGCATTGCGTAATAATTCATAGAGAAAAATTAGAAAGAGCGAATGATTCAAGCCCTAAGATTTAAAGACCGGAAGAGGAAAGATTGGATCATTTTGCCCATCGAGTGAAAGAGGGCAAAGTTGACCTGGCATCGGGCGACGACATCGAAGTTCCTGGCAAGAATGTCCACGAGTTTCCCCTTGCCCTCGTCGCCCCACTGCGTGCCGAGCACCGCCGCGACCTGGCTGAGAGACGCGATCCGGTCGACGGCACCGACCTCCTCCACAGCCGTCAGGGCCGCGGCCGGCACCAGGACCCTGGCGGGGGCCCTCCTCGAGCACCGTAGGCCCTTTGGCAGGCGGAGGAAAGAAGGGCCGTGGTGGCCAACCCATCTCCTGCTGCCGCCATGGGAACTTACCCGGCGGAGAGAGACCGGGTTCGCGAGGTCGAGGGTGAGAGAGGCGGCAGTCATGCGGGCTCAGGAGCGGGAAGAAGACGACCAAGAATGCAATGTTGAAGGGTTGGGAAAGAAGTTTGTTATCTATTTATATTTGTAGGGTACGATGATGTCGGCCCTCTGAAAGTTATCTTATTTGGCAAACTTTTATTGGGTGATATCTTGACACATCGGCTGGTAGTATGCAGGCGTACAACGAAATAGTATTATAACTACGACAGGTCCGACTATTTTGAGCGAGGTACATAGATCGCTCATCCTTATTGAGCCACGTAAGAAAGCTATTGCATCCAAAAGTATTTAAATTTTTATTTATAGTTTATATTAATTTTAAATTTTTTTATCTATTTTTATATTATCAAATAAAATAAATAATAATAATAAATTTAATATTAATTGATATAAAACTATTTGATTGAAAATATTCGATCAATAAATATGAAAATATCGATCAAATTTTGATTAATTAAAAAAATTATAATGTTGATCTTATGTCAACTAAAAACTATCACGGCATCAATTTAAACGGTTAGTGTGTTAAGTCCACGATTAAAAATCTCAAATGAATAATTTATACACTTAAGACATTGATCATCATATATTAGATAAAGGGTTACCCTTAGAATATATGTTTAGTGATGATATATCATATTTACTTATAAAAGATTAAGAGATTAAAACTTTATTCAATTTTTTTTATAAAAATAAAAAATATTAATCATGCATTGGTTTAATTTTTATTTATTCTTGTAGGATATTACAATCTCCCATACTTAAATACCTATCATCCAAATACCTCGTGATCAGTCAATAATTAATATTATATATGCATGGATCAAGACTCACAAAAATATATTATTAGTGGTTATTGCTCTGATATCATGTTTACTATGATTTAAGTACGAAAACAGATAGGGTAATTGAAATGCTTATTGGTGAACTTTTACATCGTGGCCGAGGTGTTAACATAGCTCGGTTCGATCCTGGATGCACAAGGTTATCCATGTGGAGACTAAGGTGGCAGAAGTGAGCATCAGGTCGGGTTGAGTTGGGGGTCTTATTGTCCGCCTCTTTGTCGTCAACTCCTATACCCAGGTCGAGATCGGGAGGGGAATTTTTCGACTCAAATCCTCTAAAGATTAAGTTAGAGTTAAGTGTAATAAGAGTGAGTCTGACATCCCCATAGCGCTGGTCAAGGGTTAGCTTTTATACCTGTGAAGAAGGGTCGGTCATATATGGTCTTTTACTAGTTGTCAATTCCTCGGGAGAATGGTTTGTACCTTGCGGATGAGCGTTGACCGACCGGTATGGACCCATACGGTATGGCGTCATTCCAAACTTTCTGGAATGGTCGTGCGACACCGCCCCGAGCTTTCTGAAACGGCTCCGTGGACGTCGACTTGTATAGCGCCGAACAGTGCGAGGGCATGTGATCACTACATTCGGGTCTAAGGTATCAACTTATAGGTCTTTTGTGTTAGGATCGGAGCGGCACTAAGAGAGGAGGGGGGGTGCAGCGGATTAAAACTTGTATGTTTGAAAATGATTTCTTAAATACGTAGATATTTCAATTCAACAATGAGTAGCTCGAGTAAAGTGAGAAGATGAAAACTGAAAGCTTTGTTGCTATGTAATAATGGTTTCAGAAAGATAAATACTCAAACATTCAAGGGACACACCAATTTAAAGTGGTTTGGTCAAAATGACCTGCATCCATTTGCGAAGCTTTCTTCGATGAGGCTCCCAACTTCCACTAGCAAATCACTTTGAAGGAGAAGGACAAATACCCCTCTTACAACCTTTTACAAATAGTTCACACTCTTACAAATTTTCAAGGAGAAGGAAGGAGGTGAACACTCAAGCAATTGAAAATAAGACTTTGCTGAGGCTTTTTTTCTCAATCTATTGCTTCTCAAAAAGTTATATTCTCTACTGAGAATTGAGGGGTATTTATAAACCCTAAGAGGATTCAAATTTGAGCTCCAAATTTGAATTCTCTTGGATTCCTGAAGCTGACGGTGCCACCGCTTGTCAATATCACATTGATCGTTTACTGGCGGTGCCATCGCCTATCGGTGGCGGTGCCACCGCCCGACCATTTAGGTGTTGGGCGATGCTACCGCCTAGTCCAGGGGGTACCACCACCCGATCCTTGGGTTCTGGGCGGTGCCACCACCCAGTCCGGCGGTTTCACTGCCCGGTCCTGCGGGTCACTAGATGGGCTTCAAATCTGGCCCAAACTAGGTAATATTGGGCTCAGTTGGCCCCTAACCAGAGGATATAGGATTATCCCTTAATCCTAACCCTAACTACATGCAAACTACGCAATTGAAAACGTAGTCCTAAGTAAGTTTTCAACCGGAAAACGTCGAGTCTCCTTCCGGTGAGCTTTCCAGCGATCTTCTGGCGGACTTCCGATACACCCTCAGATTTCTTCCAGTAGACTCCCAGCAGGCTCTCAATCTTGTGGCGAGTTCAGTGAGTAGCCAAGCCTTCTCGGTGATCTCTGCGAACCTCCGACGATCTCTTCGGCGGACTTTCGAAAACTCTGACAAGTCCCCGATTTCTTCTCGGTTGGTTCCGGCAGCATCTTCGACGATTCTTCGGACCCTCGAACACCCATCGAACTTGACTCCAATAGACTTGCTTTATGTCTTCAAGCTATCGTAGTTAATCCTGCATATGTAAAACAAAAGTTCGATCTAGACAATTACTCCTAAGCAATTAATCAAGTTGTCCGGCATGTCATTGGTCCCTCGACGCTTCGTCCGATTCTTGGGCACATCGTCCTCTCTTGCGGGCCTATTGCCCAATCGGCCAGTTGACTCTGCAACTCCGATATCATTTGCGTAATACCCGCTCTTCTTGGCCCGATACCCGAATCCACAGCCGCCTTCTCTCGATACGTCGACCGATCCACCGGCCCGACATCCAATCTTCTAGCATGTTCCTCCGGCACAACATGATTTTCCAGCTTTAATTGTCTCATCCTGATCGAAGTATCTTGCATCACTCAAAACATATATTAAATAATAAACACATAGCAAGTGGTTTCAACATCAAAATACGAGATTCAACAATCTCCCCCTTTTTAATGATGACAACCACTTGATGACGGAGTTAACCTTAATTCCCAGTATTTAAACAAACTCCCCCTATCAATATACCATATTAATAGAACCTTGAATTCAAGCCGAATTCAAGTCATTGTAAATATTCATCATGAATATTTACAACACATCATCATGCATAACATGATTATACTTCTCCCCCTTTGTCATCAACAAAAAGGAGAAGTGTCACTTTCTATGTGTTTGAGATATAAAGTTCAATACATTGCATGAAAAAATATAGTGTTAAATTTTATCATTATGCAATCGAGTAATTAAAGATGTACAAGTTTAGCATGTTTGCTTTTCTTGATAAAGCAACTGTTTGCTTCTCTTTAGACGGCAAGCTAGCAATTTTTATGATATGCAAGTTTTGCTACATGCAAGCTAGCAAAAAATTTCGAAAGCAAATGCAAGATAGCTTTCTTGTGTAAGCTCATGATTCTTGCTTCCTATTGCAATGTGCAAGTTGCAAGTTTTTGAAATATCCAAGTTCAACACATTGTATAATTAATATAATCTCCTAGTTTTATCATCATGCAATTTTGCTATTGTCATCGATATGCAAGGTAGTATGATAGCAATTACTACAACATACAAGCTAGCAAATTTTACAACACTTTTAGAACATGCAAGTTAGCAGTTTTGAGATGTTCAAGAAAGCATCCCTTGCTTCTTGAAATACACAAGTTTGCTAGATGTGCAAGTTAGTATGTTTTGCTTCTAGAGATAGGCAAGATTGCACATTTAGTATGCAAATTTATAGTATGCAAGTTATCAACTTTTACACATAAGAAGTTAGCAAAAAGATGTGCAAGATGGACTATTTTGCCTCTTTTCAAAATATGTAACTTGGCACATATTGCTTCTTTAAGATTTGCAAGATAGCACTTTTGCTTAAGATTACAAGATAGCATTTTTTGCTTTTGAGTTGAGCAAACTAATAAGTTTTGCCCCTTTTTGCAATATGTACATTTGCAATTTTTGCTTCTCTTGTCTTGTGCAAGCTAGCTAGCTATCTCCCCCTTTGTCATTGTCAAAAAGAAAGGAAGACCCTTTACATCAATTTCTAAATCATGACAAAGGTAAGTATCAATCTTATTTGTGCATCATTATGTTTTCAAATTAAAATATGCACAACTTCAAAACTTTACATTTGTATCCTTATTTCATGCATTATACAAATAAATTAATCACTATGGCAATATCATACATGATACATCATTTTGGTAATAAATCATAACATTTATCAATATTTTGATCATGATACCAAGCATTCATCATTTAGAGCATTCATGATACACATTATATGCATATATCATCACAATAAAAAGCAATTGCATACATAATTTCAAATCATAAATGTTTCAAATCATGATGGTATTAATTTATCAAATTGCATCCTACCATGCATGATCAAAACTTCTCCCCGTTTGTGTTTCATGCATAATTTCATTTCATCATATTAGGAGTATCAAGGGGAATTAATTGGGTGATGAGATAAATATTTCATGAATACATGGAATTGTATAAAAAATCATATCATAAGTGTTTCATACATTCATATCATCACATGAAGGAATATAAACAAAAATTGGTGATAAGACATTACTTCATGAATGCAATAAAATTCATATAGCATATCATGGTTTATTAGAACTAGTCTTCTTTTTGGTGAATAGAAAAAATAGTAGGAGAGCAAGATCTCAATTCATGCATATCAAATATTCAATCATCAAAATCATGATTCATCTAGAAAATGATCCTCTTTAAATATTCTCTTAGAAGATCAAATAATAAGAGATTTTCAAATAAAATTTTAAGTCAAGAATTAAAAAAAAAAGATATTCTCTTTAGTAAATCACAAAAGGAAACGTAGGAGAAAAAGATTTCAATTCATACATAAGAACTCTTATGATTCATATTAAAAATTTTCTCAAAATATAAGAGAATAAAAAGTAAGAAATCTTGATTCATAAAGGATTTCGTGTTATAAATTTCAAGAGATTAGGATCATAATTTTGATAAAAAATTATTTAAATTTAAATCATCAAAATCATTATCAAAATCTAAGATATTCACGAAGATAAGACAAATGGATTCATCAAAATCAATAAGATAGAGCAAAATAATTTTCACAGATCATGTATGGAGAACGATCTCAAAATGGAGCACCTTACACAGAGAGAAAAAGATATTTTTATCAAATTCAATTTTGCTATTAGCTAAAGATCTTGGGCATGATGTCAAAAGCTATATCCACAGGAAATCTTGGCATATCTGGACTTTAAATTTTATTTGTTGGACATAGTTAAGAGTTATAGTCTACAGCATGTGTAGTCATAACTACCGCATGAGTACTCTATGAGTTACCTAGCTTCGTCTATAACTTGTATAGACAAAGCTATTTGTAGAAACTTTACACAAAATCAATTTACTTTTACTTATCAAAAAAAAAAAAGAATGTTTTCCTCTTTTTGGTTGTCTCAAAACATATGATTTTGTTTCATTTATGCCAAATAAAAACATGTATCATGTTTAAAACCGAAAGTGTAAGATTTATTACAACAAAGATCAATAAGGCACTTTTATTATGGTAAAAATTAATAATCCATAAATCACAAGATTCATCATGCATAATTTCAAATTTTATTAAGCATGATCATTATGCATGACACTAAAACATGGTTTCAAAATGTTTAATATTTTCATTACACAATTTCATCATTATGCATCATCATATTTTCAAATTCGAACATGCACAATTTCAAAACAATATCTTTCATTTTTCATGCATGATACAAATAACTCAATCATCATTATGAGCATATTATATATGATATTCAAGCATTCATGATACATCATTTTGGCAACATGATCATAGCTTTTCAAATGATGGCATCTAAATGTCAAAGTTCATTACATCCTATCGTGCATGATCATTAACTTCTCATTTGTATTTCATACATTATTCAAAATATCAAGAGAATTTTGGTGATGAAATATACATTTCATGAATGCAAGAAATTTTACATAATAAAATTCAAGTCATAAATTATCAAGATGTCAAGTAGCATAGGTTAATTTGAATAAATCATTTTTAGTAAATACCAAGAAGAATCACATCATGAAAGAATTTTAATTCATGAAAAAATTTCATGTATCGAGAAATCAAGATGATAATTTATAAAAAAATATTACAAGTTATATTCAAGAGAAAAATCATCATTCGTTTTCTAACTCATTTAATTTGTCAAATCAATATTATGATTTTGATATAACTCATTTCAAATTCAAATCATCAAATCAAAATCATTTTCAAGAGATTCATATAAATCAATAAGATAGAGAAAAACAATTTTCAAGAACAATGCTTTTCGCTTTCTAGTTATTTAAATTCATGTCATTTATTTCATTTATATTAGATAAATATGTGCATCAATATTTAGGATCAAAAATAAATTTTGTCATAAAAACCATCAAGATCAATAAACTACAAAAATTATTATGTATAACTTTACAATCTCATACATAAAATCATCAAATCATAGTATCAAAATTTCAATATTTTCATTCCATCATTTTGCATCGGTTTCATTGAACATAATTTTGAATGATTCTTATAGATAACTAAAACTTCTTTAGTTTTAATTTATGTGATTGACTTTATATTAGCATGCTCAAATTTTGTTCTTAAGTCAAAACCATACGTCATGTTTGACTACCAAAGACAAGGTTCGAAAAAAAAAAGATCATCAAGCCTTCCATTCAAAAGCCATGCATCATTATTAAGCATGATATTAAACTTCTCAATATTTTCATTAAGACATCAAGCATGGTTTCAATCAAAATTGTAAATCATCAAAATACACATTCTTACTTCTCAAGCACATACATAAGATTTATATTTAACATTTTATTACATTTTCATTTTTAAACATTAAATTATTAAATATGTAATTTTTAAAAAATTAATCCTAAACTAAATTAAAAATAACTCATGAAAAGTATTATGTAATTTCGAAATAAATTAGGGGGATTTCGATTACCTCATCATTGAAAGCGGTTAAGGCGTAGTTTGCCACCTCGCCTTTCTTGATTTTCTCCTCATATTCGGAGGAGCTTGATTCATCCCAATTTGTGTTATTCTTCTTGTGTTCAAAGCAAGTAGTTCCGTTCTTTTTGCTTTTTAATTTTTATTTAATTTGTAGTTTAAGTTCACCATCACTTGAGCTTATGCTCGAGTGGTCTTCATGTGTTCTATGTCCCAAATCCTTCATGTCCTTTGGAAGGTTGTTCTTAAGTTCTCTTTTTGTCACATTGTTCATTTCGTAGGTCTTTAAAGACCCAATAAGTTCTTCAAGAGGAAATGTTTTATGGTCCTTGGCCACTTGAATGACCATAACTTTTGGATCTCAACTTTTAGGAAGGGATCTTAAGATTTTAGTTACAAGTTCAACGTTAGAAAAATCTTTACCAAGAGCTTTGAGTCCATCGATGATATCCGCGAAACGAGTGTACATGTCTCCGATGGACTCACTTGGTTTCATTCAGAAAAGTTTGTAAGAGTGCACAAGAATGTTGATTTTGGACTCTTTCACTCGACTAGTGCCTTCATGAGTGACCTCAAGAGTTCTCCAAATATCAAAAGCCGAACCACAAATCGAAACGCGATTAAATTCATTTTTATCATGTGCAAATATAAGACATTCATAGCCTTTGCGTTTAAAGCAAAACCTTTTTCTCCGATTCATCCCTCCCATTCGCTCATCGGAAGAGAAGATTTTTGAAATCCATTTTCGATAATATTCCAAAGCTTGAGATTTAATGAAAGTAAGAAAACTCTCATTCGAGTTTTCCAATAAGTGTAGTCTGTCCCATTGAAAAAGGGAGGACGAATGAGAGAGTGACCCTCTTGAAAGTCGTAAAGAGTCATTTCTATTTGGGTGTTAAACCAAAGCCGAAAACCATGGCTCTGATACCAACTGTTAGGATCGGAGCGACACTAAGAGGGAGGGGGGGTGAATTAGTGCAGCAAATTAAAACTTGTATGTTTGAAAATGATTTCTTAAATGCGTAGATATTTCAATTCAACAATGAGTAGCTCGAGTAAAGTGAGAAGATGAAAACCAAAAGCTTTGTTGCTATGTAATAATGGTTTCAGAAAGATAAATACTCACACATTCAAGGGACACACCAATTTAAAGTGGTTCAATCAAAATGACCTACATCCACTTGCGAAGCCTTCTTCGATGAGGCTTCCAACTTTTACTAGCAAATCACTTTAAAGGGGAAGGACAAATACCCCTCTTATAACCTTTTACAAGTGGTTCACACTCTTACAAATTTTCAAGGAGAAGGAAGGAGGTGAACACTCAAGCAATTGAAAACAAGACTTGCTAAAGACTTTGCTAAGGCTTTTTTCTCAATCTATTGCTTCTCAAAAAGTTGTATTCTCTACTGAGAATTGGGGGGTATTTATAGACCCCAAGAGGATTCAAATTTGAGCTCCAAATTTGAATTCTCTTGGATTCCTGAAGCTGGCGGTGCCACCGCCTGTCGGTGGCGGTGCCATCGCCTAACAATATCACATTGATTGTTTACTGGCGGTGCCACCGCCTGACCATTCGGGTGCTGGGTGGTGCTACCGCCCAGTCCAGCGGTACCACCGCCCGATTCCTCAGGTTCTGGGCGGTGCCACCGCCCAGTCCTACGGGTCACTAGATGAGCTTCAAATCTAGCCCAAACTAGGTAATATCGGGCCCAATTGGCCCCTAACTAGGATATAGGATTCTCCTTTAATCCTAACCCTAATTACATGCAAACTACGCAACTGAAAACATAGTCCTAAGTAAGTTTTCAACCGGCAAACGTCGAGTCTCCTTCCGGCGAGCTTTCCGACGATCTTCTGGCAGACTTCCGATACACCCTCGAATTTCTTCCAGCGGACTCCCAATAGACTTATGATCTTATGGCAAGTTCAGCGAGTAGCCGAGCCTTCTCGATGATCTCCGCAAACCTCCGACGATCTCTTCGGCGGACTTCCGAAAACTCCGACAAGTCCCCGATTTCTTCTCGATTGGTTTCGGTAGCATCTCTGATGAATCTTCGGACTCTCGAGCACCCATCGAACTTGACTCCGGTAGACTTATTTTATGTCTTCAAGCTATCGTAGTTAATCCTACACATGTAAAACAAAAGTTCGATCTAGACAATTACTCCTAAGTAATTAATCAAGTTGTCCGGCATGTCATTGGTCCCTCGACGCTTCGTTTGATTCTTCGGCGCATCGTCCTCT
Organism: Musa acuminata AAA Group; assembly: GCF_036884655.1. NCBI lineage: Eukaryota > Viridiplantae > Streptophyta > Magnoliopsida > Zingiberales > Musaceae > Musa > Musa acuminata. The sequence continues at coordinate 18,021,186 of NC_088337.1, read as the reverse complement.
CTTGCGGCCTATTGCCCAATTGGCCAGTTGACTCCATAACTCTGATATCCTTAGCACAATACCCGCTCTTCTTGGCCCGATGCCTGAATCCACGACCCGAAGCCTTCTGTTGATACGTCGACCGATCCACCGGCCCGATGTCCAATCTTCTGACATGTTCCTCCGGCACAACATGATTTTCTAGCTTTAATTGTCTCATCTTGATTGAAGCATCCTGCGTCACTTAAAACACAGATTAAATCATAAACACATAGCAAGTGGTTTCATCATCAAAATACGAGATTGAACATTTTGTTGGTGTTGTAGTGGTTATCGTATGCTGTCACTTGGATAGTGCTGAAATGTACCATATCATTCTTCCCCCCCAAAGAGGCATGCGCTGGGTTCCTCTGAAAGGGACTCGATGCATAGTGCGATGCCTCTTATTAACCGGGTCGATCATTGTGCTGGGATTAGTGGTTCTGTCATTGGTTGGTCGTGGACTTGCTACTTGGTGCCGAACAGGTTGAGGACGAGTCGCCCAAGGGCGGGGCCGATCGATCTGTACATCTCGAATATAGGTTGGCTGAATGATGCTATTTGAACACCTAAGTGGCCGAAGGATGCTGCTCGAGTGTGTTAGGATTGAAATCGATACTAAGAGGGGGGGGGGGGGGGGGGGGGGGGGGTTTGAATTATTGCTATCGAAAAACTTCGATGATTTAGAAAAATCATTTCAATAAAGCCTATATCAGAAATAATATCAAAATGTGCTTCACTTGAAGTAAGTGTAAAAAGTAATTAAAACATAGAATAATAGTAATGAAGAGCAGAAAGAGAGTGCACACCAAATTTATAGTGGTTCAGTCGTCATGTCCTACATCCACTCTGTTAGGAATGAGTCGGCACTAAGAGGGGGGGCGGGGTGAATTAGTGTAGTGATAAAAACATCGATTTCAGAAAATATTCATTCGATTAAAAACTGATCGGAAAAATGTTAACTTAAGAAACACTTTCGTAAGCATATAATGAGGAAGTAAAGCAGTGAGCAAGTAAAATGATTTGCAGCAAAGGTAAACAACAAAGTAGAAGGCAACAAACCAATTTTATAGTGGTTCGATCATCGTGACCTACATCTACTCTCGATTCCTCTTCCGTCGAGGCCAATAGTATCCACTAATGGTCTTTCTTCAATGGGCTGTTAGGATCAATAATACTAAGAGGAGTGGGGGGGGGGGGGGTGGGTGAACTAGTGCAGCGGAAAACTTTCGACGATTAAAACTGCGTTCGTACGTTGAAAGCTGATTCCGACGTAAAAGTTGTTTCATGCAGATAATAACTTTGAAAGTGTACAAAAATGTTTTTGAAGTAAAGTAAGGCAGGAAGTTTGTAGTTAAGATAGAAATCGGAGCGCAAACTGAAATATGATGTTCGTATGATAAAATCGATTTCCGACGTAAAACTGTTTTCGGAAACTTAACTTGAAAGTGAGTTCGTAAAAGAGCAGAAGGCAGTAAGCTATTGAGGAGGTTTGTAGTAAAGATAAAATGCTCAAAGTAAATGCAAACCAGAGAAGATGAGAATTCCTCTTCCGTCGAGGCCACCGACATCCACTAACGATCTTCCTTTACTAGGCGAAGATCAATCTCCTTCTTACACCCCTCTTCTCCTTTTACTGGGTTTAGGAGACAACCCTTACAAGTACTCACTCTCCTCTCTAAAACAGAATCTTAACACTTAAGCTAGAGGAGGGATTTCTCAACTGATTTCTACATAGTTTCTTTCCTCTTTTGCTCTCTGTGCTTGTGTCTTTTACCCAGGGATGGGAGGGGTATTTATAGGCTCCAAACCAGTTTGAATTTTGAGCTTAAAACTGTCATCTCCTGGAATTTCGGGGTCTGGTGGTTGCACCGCTTGATTGGGGCAATTGCACCGCTTGGCAGAGCTCGAAGACTGAGCCTTTGGGCGGTGCCACCGCTTGTCAAGGGCGGTTGCACCGCTTGTCAAGGGCGGTTGCACCGCTTGGCAGAGCTCGGAGACTGAGCCTTTGGGTGGTGCCACTGCCTGACAGGGGCGGTTGCACCGCCCAGTCTCGCTCGGAGACAGAGCCCTGGCGGTGCCACCGCCTGTCAGGGGCGGTTGCACCGCCCAGTCTCGCTCGGAGACTGAGCCTAGGCGGTGCCACCGCCAGCCTAGGGCGGTTGCACCACCCAGCTTTCCTGGCAGACCCTCTCCTGGGCGATGCCACCGCCGACCCTGGCGGTGCCATCGCCTAGTATGAATTCTGGTCCGAATGGGTTGATCCATTCGGCCCAATTTGGGTTTGTCAAGGGCCCAATTGCCCCTAGATTAAGTTAATGGGATCACATCCCATTCCTAAATTAATCTACATGCTAACTACGACAATTCTTAAGACATTTACTACAGCTTGCTCCGGTGCATCAATCGCTTCTTCCGGCGAGCTTCCGACGAACTTCCGACGAACATCCGACGAACATCCGACGAACCTCCGGCGATGCTTCGATGGACTTCCGGCAAACTCCTGGACTTGCGACGATCCACTTGGCGAGTTTTGACGAGCTTCTTTTGGCAAGCTCCTGGACTTCTCGGATTTGTTCCCATAGAACCTCCAATGACCGTTCGGACTTCCTATGAGATCTCGAACTCCCAACTGTTAGGATCAGAGCGGCACTAAGAGGGGGGGGGGGGGGGGTGAATTAGTGCAGCGGATTAAAATGTCGGTTTTGACAAATCTTTCGTACGATAAAAATCGAACTTGGAAGTGCTTAACTTGAAAGCGTATTCGTAAAGTTGTGCAGCAAAGGTAACGAGGAAATAAAGCACGTAAGAAGGTTTGCAGTAATATAAATATCAATAATGAAATACAAACCAGAGATCACGCCGATTTTAAAGTGGTTCGGTCAAATGACCTACATCCACTTGCGAGGCCCTCTTCGATGAGGCTCCCACCTTCCACTAGCAAATCTCTTGAAGGGGAAGGGCAAATACCCCTCTTACAACTTTTTACAAGCAGTTCACACTCTTACAAATTTTCAGTAAGAAAGAAGGAGGTGAACACTCTAGCAAATTGGAAACAAGACTTGCTAAGACTTTTCTAAGACCTTTTGTTGAATCTCGGATTTTGATGATGAAACTAATTGATTGTGTTTAGATGTTTAACAGCATTTTGAGTGATGCAGGTCTACTCGATCAGGATTAGACAGTTAACGCAAGAGGAATTGACATTGCGCCGGAGGAGATCACGTTAGGATATTGGACGGTAGAAGGCTTCGGATCTCGGGCATCGGGCCAAGGAGAGCGGGATTGCACCAAGGATATCGGGTTTGCGGAGGTCAACCGCCGATTGGGCAACAAGCCGCAAGAGAGGACGATGCACTGAAGAATCGGATGAAGCGCCAACCAATGACGTGCCGGGCAACATAATGTCAATTCGCGTTGTAATAATTGTCTAGATAGGAGTAGAGTTTTGGCTTGTGTGTGCAGGATTAACTACGATAACGACAAAGACATAAAGCGAAACAAAGTGTCAAAGTCAAGCATGAAGGATTTGTTGCAAGTTCGAGAGTTCGACGGAAGTCCGAAGGTTCATCGGGAATGCTGTCGGAACTAGTCGAGAATGAGTAAGGGAGCTTGCCGAAGGGTTTTTCGGAAGCTCGTCGGAAAGTTCATTGGAAGTTCGCGGAGCTCACCGAGAAAGATCGGAGCTTGCCGAAGAAGCTCATTGGAACTCGCCAAGATCAAATCATGAAGTCTAGGAGCTTGCCGGGAGTCCGCAGAACGGTTTTCGAGAGTTTATCAGAAGACCGCCGAAAGTTCGCTGGAAGCTCACCGGAAGAAGTCTTGACTTGCGGACTTTGTAATAGATTAGGAAATGTCTTTAAATTCGTAGTTAGTACATTAATTAGGATTAGGATTAAAAGATAATCCTATATCCTGGTTAGGGGCCAACTGGGCCCAAAATTAGACTTGGTTTGGGCTAAATTTAAAGCCCAACCAGTGAACCCGAGACCCAAGCGGTGGCACCGCCCAGCACCCGAGAGCCAGGTGGTGGCACCACTTGGTTGGGCGGTGGCACCGCCAGTCCACTGTTATTGTCAGACATTGACAGGCGGTGGCACCGCCAACATCGGGAACCAAAGAGAATTTAAATTTTGGAGTCCAAATTTGAATCCTCTTGAGGCCTATAAATACCCCTCAAATTTCAGCTGAGATTACAACTTTTTGAGTAGCAAAGATTGAGAAAAAGGTCTTAGAAAAGTCTTAGCAAGTCTTGTTTTCAATTTGCTAGAGTGTTCACCTCCTTCTTTCTTGCTAAAAATTTGTAAGAGTGTGAACTGCTTGTAAAAGGTTGTAAGAGGGGTATTTGCCCTTCCCTTTCAAGAGATTTGCTAGTGGAAGGTGGGAGCCTCATCGAAGAGGGCCTCGCAAGTAGATGTAGGTCATTTGACCGAACTACTTTAAAATCGGCGTGATCTCTGGTTTGCATTTCATTATTGCTATTTACATTACTGCAAACCTTCTTACATGCTTTATTTCCTCATTACCTTTGCTGCACAAATTTACGAATACGCTTTCAAGTTAAGCACTTCCGAGTTCGATTTTTATCGTACGAAAGATTTGTCAAAACCGACGTTTTAATCCACTGCACTAATTCACCCCCCCCTCTTAGTGTCACTCCGATCCTAACAATTGGTATCAGAGCCTAGTATTTCTCATTTCGGATTTACACCCAAGAGAAATGGCTCTTCATGGCTTTCAAGAGGGCTTATCGGGTTGTTCGTCCACCGTTGTTCAATGGGACGGACTACACTTATTGGAAAACTCGAATGAGAGTTTTCTTACTTTCTTTGGATTTGAATTTGTGGCACATAGTCGAAAATTGATTTGAAATGTCTTCTCTTCCAATGAACCATTGGAATGATTTGGAGAAGAAGATGTTTTCTCTAAATGCAAAGGCTATGAATGTCTTATATTGTGCACTTGACAAAAATGAATTTAATCGCGTTTCGATGTGTGACTCGGCTTTTGATATTTGGAGAACTCTAGAGGTCACTCATGAAGGCACTAGCCGAGTGAAAGAGTCCAAAATCAATATTCTTATGCATTCTTACGAACTTTTCCGGATGAAGCCAAGCGAGTCCATCGGAGACATGTACACCCGTTTCACGGATGTCATCAATGGACTCAAAGCTCTTGGTAAAAGTTTTTCTAATTTTGAACTAATCACTAAAATCTTAAGATCCCTTCCAAAAAGTTGGAATTCTAAAATAATTACAATACAAGAGACAAAAAAATTAAATGATTTTCCATTAGAAGAATTAATCGGGTCATTAATGACCTATGAAATGACACTTTTGGAATATTTTGAACCCGATGAACACTTGAACCACCTTCCAAAGAACAGGAAAGATTTGGAACTCTAGACAAATGAATACCACTTGAGTAATGACTCAAGTGATGAGGACAATGATGAATTTGAACTTCGAACACTAAATCTTAATAAGTTCATTAAACAAAAATCTAAAATAAACAATGAACTCGAACGGAGGAAGAGACCAAAGAAGAGGAAGGCAACCAAGGATGAATCAAGAACTTCCAAAGGTGAAACGACGAATTGGGCTTTGACGGGCTTCGACTACAAGGTAAGTAACTCAACTCTCTTGAATTATTTTGAAATTACTTGAAGTTTTTCATTAGTGCTTAATTTAGATAGTAGGAATAGGAAATAAAAAATTGTTTTTCTTTTTAGCATCTTTGAAAAATTAAAAATTTGATCATGAAAAGTATATTGCTAAGGTTTCATGCATGTTATGTTTTGAAATGTTGAATGATGCATGCAACATTAGGGATGATAATTATATGATATGTGATAATGCTTAGGATTAATCCATGCATGTGTATCTTGATGATTTTATGTCATGCATGAGTTTTTGAAGTAAATGTTGATTTGAAACTCTCATTTTAGATTAACATGTTTTTGGTCTAATCATTTTTATGACGAATTAAGAAGACATTCTCATGACATATTAAGATGACATAGTGCATGTACATCTATGTATGAACTTCTTGATAGTCTTTTGATGATAGATGTGATATCATGATGTGTTTGGTCTTGACGGCTTCATGACGAAACTTATGTTTCGATTTTAAATGATGATACATGTTTTCACAAAAGACTTGAATACCCTCATATGAAATCAATTGTATGAAATGGAAATGAATTTTCTATCCTATTGAGATTAATGAATTTATTTTACCAATCTTGTGAATTTCATGAAAATAAACATGATGAATATTTTAAAAATAAATGAGTGTATCATGTATTTGGTCTTAATGATTTCTCTTAAACATATTTTTTGAAATCATACTTGATGATGAATATCAAGATATTAAAAGGATGTTATCATGGAATCATGCTTGATGATTTGTTTTACGAAATTTACCTTTCCATCTTAAATGTTGACACTTGTTTTATTAAAGGTAAAGGCATGCTTATAAGAAGCAAATCACATGAATAGAAATTTATAAAAATGAAATACGATTCTCTATCTTATTGACTTTCCAATAAATCTATGCTTGTCATGTATGAATTTATTGAATGTGATTTTGAGGATGATTTCGGATTTCACAAATGCTTGATTCATACTTATGACATGAGACACATTTTAAATATGAATCATGTTCAATGCTTCAATCATATTATATCTCCCTTAATTCATTTTGTTCTCCTAGATTTATTTACCAAAGAGGAGAATCTTCCGAAAATGAAATGATACAAATGAATCACTTATCGATATGTCTTTTTGAAATATCTTTTTAATGTGATGTTGATAATTTGAGATGCCTATTAGAATTCATGACATGAGATAATTGAATCTTTGACTTACTCTAGCTTGAAAATAGATGTTTAAAATCTTGCTTGATGAGTTGTTTTATAAGATTTTGCCTTTACGTCTTGAACTTTCATGCTTATCTTGATTTGGCATATAATGACTAAAGCATGCTTAGATGAAAAAGAATCACTTAAAAAATGCTTTTCCCATCTGATCGAGATTAATGATTTCATGATATTTTGTGAATCTCGAAATTGATTTTGATGACTTGATTATGAATTTCAAGTTAACGAATTGATTTGAATGAGTTTTATCTAAATCATAATCTTGATCTTGCATAATTGAAATCACAAATAATATCTTTTGGTATTCATGAATTGATACTTACAATATGAAAGTATTGGTATTCATGACTTGGATTTGATTGAAACATTGCATGCTTAAATTAATCATTCTCGTATGTTTCAAAAATTCTTTAAATGCCTTGTATGATGATTGAAAATTAATTTGCTTTATGATAAATCTATGTATATCATTTTGAATCTCTTGAAAGTAATGTTGAGATTTTGATGAATTCTTTGCATATTTAGCTTGTTGAATGGTTGAAATTTTTAGCCATTGAGTCCTCCCTTTCTTTTTGACTTTGATAAAGGGGGAGAAGGTTTTGCTAGCTTGTGCATTGAAAATGAAAGTAAACTTCCTAGCATGCTAAGGAAGTAAAACTTGCAAACTTGCGCTTCTCAAAAAGAGAAGAAAGATCTTGCCTATTGAAAGAAGCAAAAAGTGCAAAACTTCGAAAACTTACAACAAAATTGCTCTTGCCATGCTTTGTATCAAAAATAGGTTGATATCCTTAAATGCATCACATTAAATTTTTTAGTATCGCAATGTATCACATGTATCGCAAATTGAAATTTTTGAGACTATTATCATATCATGTTTAACAATTGATGTCTTTCATGATATGATTTCTTTGCATTTCTGTCTTGTATATATCATGTGATGATTGAAATATTGATTGATGCAAATTCATAATTTATGTAAAAGTCTAAATCATTGGTTCCTCTCCTTCTTTTCAGCAATGACATAGGGGGAGAAAGATTGTTAGCTCAAGGCAAATGCTGGCTAGCTTGTACTCTTCCCTTCTTTTCGACAAAAACAAAGGGGATAAAGCTTTTGCTAGTTAGAACATGCAAAGAAAAGCAAAGTGCAATCTTGCACAAGAAGCAAGTGTTGAATTGCCATAATTGAACTTAAGAATCTTACTATGCTTTTGTGCTTATATGTTGTGATGAAAATCTAGCTTCATGTTACAAAAACTTGAATATCTTTTAAAATAGCTAGAGCTACTTCTCCTTTTTGTTGATGACATAGGGGGAGAAGTATATTGATGACTTCATGCATTTAATTGAATATTTTATATATATTTGCATGATGGTTTAAATATTTTTCATAACATGTGTTGAATGTTACTTGGATTTGGGATAATCCAAGTGTTCTATCAATGGCATATTGATAGAGGGAGTTTGGTTAAACTCTTGCGAGTTAAGGTTAACTCCGTTAGTCATCAATTAGTTGTCATCATAAAAAAGGGGGAGATTGTTGAATCTCGGATTTTGATGATGAAACTAATTGATTGTGTTTAGATGTTTAATTGCATTTTGAGTGATGCAGGTCTACTCGATCAGGATTAGATAGTTAACACAGGAGGAATTGACGTTGCGCCGAAGGAGATCACGTCAGGATATTGGACGGCAGAAGGCTTCGGACGTCGGGCATCGGGCCAAGGAGAGCGAGATTGCACCAAGGATATCGGGGTTGCGGAGGTCAACCGCCGATTGGGCAACAAGCCGTAAGAGAGGACGATGCACTGAAGAATTGGACGAAGCGCCAACCAATGACGTGCCGGGCAACATAATGTCAATTCGCGTTGTAATAATTGTCTAGATCGGAGTAGAGTTTTGGCTTGTGTGTACAGGATTAACTACGATAACGACAAAAACATAAAGCGAAACAAAGTGTCGAAGTCAAGCACAAAGGATTTGTTGCAAGTTGGAGAGTTCGATGGAAGTCCGAAGGTTCGTCGGGAATGCTATCGGAACTAGTCGAGAATGAGTAAGGGAGCTTACCGAAGGGTTTTTCTGAAGCTCGTCGGAAAGTTTGTTGGAAGTTCGCGGAGCTCACCGAGAAAGATCGGAGCTTGCCGAAGAAGCTCATTGGAACTCGCCAAGATCAAATCATGAAGTCTAGGAGCTTGCCGGGAGTCCGCAGAACGGTTTTCGAGAGTTTATCGGAAGACCGCCGAAAGTTCGCCGGAAGCTCGCCGGAAGAAGTCTTGACTTGCGGACTTTGTAATAGCTTAGGAAATGTCTTTAAATTCGTAGTTAGTACATTAATTAGGATTAGGATTAAAAGATAATCCTATATCCAGGTTAGGGGCCAACTAGGCCCAAAATTAGACTTGGTTTGGGCTAAATTTAAAGCCCAACCAATGAACCCGAGACCCAGGCGGTGGCACCGCCCAGCACCCGAGAGCTGGGCGGTGGCACCGCCAGTCCACTGTCAGTGTCAGACACTGACAGGCGGTGGCACTGCCAGCATCGAGAACCAAAGAGAATTTAAATTTTGGAGCCCAAATTTGAATCCTCTTGAGGCCTATAAATACCCCTCAAATCTCAGCTGAGATTACAACTTTTTGAGTAGCAAAGATTGAGAAAAAGGTCTTAGAAAAGTCTTAGCAAGTCTTGTTCTCAATTTGCTAGAGTGTTCACCTCCTTTTTTCTTGCTGAAAATTTGTAAGAGTGTGAACTGCTTGTAAAAGGTTGTAAGAGGGGTATTTGCCCTTCCCTTTCAAGATATTTACTAGTGGATGGTGGGAGCCTCATCGAAGAGGGCCTCGCAAGTAGATGTAGGTCATTTGACCGAACCACTTTAAAATCGGTGTGATCTCTGGTTTGCATTTCATTATTGCTATTTACATTACTGCAAACCATCTTACGTGCTTTATTTCCTCATTACCTTTGCTGCACAACTTTATGAATACGCTTTCAAGTTAAGCACTTCCGAGTTCGATTTTTATCGTACGAAAGATTTGTTAAAACCAACGTTTTAATCCGCTGCACTAATTCACCCCCCGTCTTAGTGCCGCTCCGATCCTAACACCTTTCTCTCAATCAATTGCTTCTCAAAAAGTTATAATCTCAGCTGAGAATTGAGGGGTATTTATAGGCCTCAAGAGGATTCAAATTTGGGCTCCAAAATTTGAATTCTCTTTGGTTCCCGATGTTGGCGGTGCCACCACCTGTCAGTGTCTGACACTGACAGTGGACTGGCGGTGCCACCTCCTGGCTCTCGGGTGCTGGGCGGTGCAACCGCCCAGTCTAGCGGTGACACCGCTAGACCGTTCGGTTCACCGGTTGGGCTTTAAGTTTAGCCCAAACTAAGTCAAATTTTGGGCCCAATTGGCCCATAACCAGGATATAGGATTATCTCTTAATCCTAATCCTAATTACATGTGAACTACATAACTAAAAACATCCTAAGCAAGTTTTCAACCGCGAATGTCGAGTCTTGTTTTGGCGAGCTTTCCGACGAACTTCTTCCGACGGACTCCCAGCAAGCTCCCGATCTTGTCATCATCAAAAAGGGCGAGATTGTTGAATCTCGAATTTTGATGATAAAATCATTTGATGGGTTAATTGATCTAATCCATATTATTGAGTTAAGTGTGCAGGATTAACTACGATAACCAGAAAACACAAAGCAAGAATACCGGAGTCAAGTTCGATGGACGTTTAAGAGTCCGAAGAATCGTCGGAGATGCTGCCGGAACCAACTGAGAAGAAATCGGGAACCTGTCGAAATTTTCGAAAGTTCGCTGAAGAGATCGTCGGAGGTTTACGGAGATCACCGAGAAGGCTCGGCTACTCGTTAAAGTCATCACAAGTTCGGGAGCTTGCTGGGAGTCCGTCGGAAGAAGTTCGTCGAAAAGCTCGCCGGAACAAAACTCGACGTTCGCGGTTGAAAACTTGCTTAGGATGTGTTTTGTTATGTAATTCACTTGTAATTAGGATTAGGATTAAAAGATAATCCTATATCCTGGTTAGGGGCCAATTGGGCCCAAATTAGACTTGGTTTGGGCTAAATTTGAAGCCCAACAAGTAAACCGAAGGGTCTGGTGGTGGCACCGCTAGACTGGGCAGTTGCACCGGCTAGCACCCGAGAGCTGGGCGGTGGCACCGCCTAGCACTGTCAGTGTCTGACACTGACAGGCAGTGGCACTGCCACTGACAGGCGGTGGCACCGCCAGCATCGGGAACCCAAAGAGAATTCAAATTTTGGAGCCCAAATTTGAATTCTCTTGAGGCCTATAAATACCTCTCAAATCTCAGCTGAGATCACAACTTTTTGAGAAGCAATTGATTGAGAGAAAGGTCTTAGAAAAGTCTTTGCTAGCCTTGTTTTCAATTTGCTAGTGTTCACCTCCTTCTTTCTTGCTGAAAATCTGTAAGAGAGTGAAACCTTGTAAAAAGTTGTAAGAGGGGTATTTACCCTTCCCCTTCAGGAGATTTGCTAGTGGAAGGTGGGAGCCTCATCGAAGAGGGGCCTCGCAAGTGGATGTAGGTCATTTGACCGAACCACTATAAAATCGACGTGATCTCTGGTTTGCATTTACTTATTGTCATTTACATTACTACAAACCATTTGCACTTTAATGCTCTACTTCTTTGTCTCCGTCTTACTTATCCCTTCAAGTTAAAACACAATCGAAACGGTTTCAAATGAAAACTTTACTTTTATCGTACGAAGTTTCCGAAAGTGTTTAAATCGTCAAAAGTTTATCGCACTTTACCGCTGCACTAATTCACCCCCCCCCCTCTTAGTGCCGCTCCGATCCTAACAATTGGTATCAGAGCTAGGCTCACTCTCATATTTGGTTTGATACCCAAGAGAGATGGCTTACTCCGGCATACATGAGGGTCATTCTATCACACGTCCACCCTTGTTTAATGGGTCAGATTATACTTATTGGAAGACTCGTATGAGGATCTTCCTCATTTCTATGGATTTTGAGCTTTGGACTATTGTTGAAAACGGATTTCAAAAATCTTTTCTTCTGATGAACGAATCGAATGAATCGGAGAAGAAGGTTTTTGCTTTAAATGCAAAGGCTATGAATGTCTTGTTTTGTGTACTAGACAAAAATGAATTTAATCGTGTTTCAATTTGTGATTCGGCTTTTGATATTTGGAGAACTTTTGAGGTCACTCATGAAGGCACGAGCCGAGTGAAAGAGTCCAAAATCAACATCCTTGTGCACTCTTACGAACTTTTCCGAATGAAACCAAGTGAGTCCATCGGAGACATGTACACCCGATTTATGAATGTCGTTAATGGACTCAAAGCTCTTGGTAAAGATTTTACTAACTTTGAACTAGTAACTAAAATCTTAAGATCCCTCCCTAAAAGTTGGGATCCAAAAGTTACGGCCATTCAAGAGGCCAAAGACCTTAAAACATTCCCTCTTGAAGAACTCATTGGGTCTCTAATGACCTACGAAATGACATGTTAAGCTCATGACGAGCTCGAGAACCCACTTCCAAAGAACAAGAAGGATATGGCACTCAAATCACAAGAAGACCACTTGAAAGGAATATCAAGTGATGAGGACAATGACAATGACATTGCACTTTTGACTCAAAAATTTAAAAAATATTTAAGAAAGAATAAATTTAAAAATAATACAAAAAATAAATTTGAACAAAAGAAGGACCAAGTGATTTGCTATGAATGCAAAAAACCGGGACACTACAAGAACGATTGTCCTCAAGCCAAAAAGAGAACATCAAAGAAGAAGGCGCTCAAGGCAACGTGGGATGATTCAAGTGCGTCCGAAGAAGAGAAGTCCAACACCGAGTAAGTTGCTCATTATGCCCTAATGGCCATCGGAGAAGAGGTAACGGATTTAATTGATGCAGATTTACCTTATCATGAATTATTAAATACTTTTCATGCGTTATTTGATGAATGTAAGACAATTACTAGAAAATATAAATTGCTAAAAAAGGAGCATGATAGTCTCACTTGTGATATCGATAAATTAAAAACTGAATATCATGATAGTTTAGCTCCATGTATAAAATGCCATGATCTAGAATCTCTCCAAAAGGAGAACTTGCTACTTAAGGACACCTTGAAAAAATTCGAGGTTGGTAGCAAATCTTTGAACATGATCCTTACAAATAAGGGTCACGTTCCTAAAAGAAGTGGAATCGGATTTGTGAGAAGTTCTCACCAAAATCCAACCACCTTCATTAAAGGCCCCGTCTTACATATTCGACACCAAAGCAATTGCAACTTTTATTGCAAATATGGACATAAAACTTATAAATGTCCATTCAAGAAAATTAGTCCGAACAAACTAATTTGGGTTCCTAAAGGAACCATGATAAATTCTATGCAATATGATGAACAAGTTTTTAAGGCACCCAAAAGAAAATGGGTACCTAAAAATAATCCCTTTTTGTAGAAACATACACCATCACAAGCTAGGAGCAAGAGATGGTATCTAGATAGTGGAAGCTCAAGACATATGACTGGAGATCCATCTCATTTCTCTATGCTCACTAGCAAAGAAGAAGGGTACGTCACCTTCGGAGACAACAACCAAGGCAAAATCATTGGCAAGGGAACCATAGGTAACAAATTAAAATTTTCTATTGATGATGTCTTACTAGTTGATGGATTGAAACATAATCTCTTGAGTGTTAGTCAATTATGCGATAAGGGTTATATCGTTAGATTTGAATCAAATGTGTGTATTATTGAAAAACCAAACTATAACATAACTATGATTGCATTAAAAAAAATAATGTCTACACCATCAACCTTGATGAACTAAGTAATGAAATGTGCTTCTCTGCTTTAAATGATGATGCTTGGCTTTGGCATAGGAGACTAGGCCATGCAAGCATGAAACTAATATCTAAGATCTCTCTAGAGAATTAGTGCGAGGAATTCCAAATATAAAGTTTATTAAGGACAAAGTATGCGATGCATGTCAACTAGGTAAACAAATAAAAACTAGTTTCAAACCAAAAACTCAAATTAGCACCACTAGACCATTACAATTGATTCATTTGGACTTATTTGGACCAATTGGCACGACAAGTCTAGGAGGAAGCAAATATACGTTTGTAATTGTGGATGACTATACTAGATACACTTGGACCTATTTCTTAGCTTACAAAAGTGATTGCTTCAAGTATTTCTCTAAATTTTGTAAACTCACTCAAAACGAAAAAGGATTCATGATTTCATCAATTCGGAGTGATGACGGTGGCGAATTTCAAAACCGTGACTTTCAAAATTTTTATGAAGTTAATGGATACAGTCAAACATAGTTTACCTAAGTATTTTTGGGCCGAAGCCGTAAATACGGCTTGCTACATCATGAATCGAGTCCTAATAAGACCATCCTTATCAAAAACTCCCTATGAATTATGGAATAACAAAAAACCAAATATTTCCTATTTTAAAGTTTTCGGTTGTAAATGCTTTATTTTGAATGAAAGGAATGCCTTAGGAAAATTTGATGCTAAATCCGATGAAGGCATCTTTCTTGGTTACTCTTCCGTTTCTAAGGCCTTCGGGTTTTTAACAAAAGAACCTTAGTAATAGAAGAGTCTATTCATGTAGTTTTCAATGAAATTTCTAATTTAAAGAAAAATGATTTTGATGATGATCTTGGTTTTGATAATTTGAATTTAATTGAACTCCCTCCTCAAAATAGCAACTTGGATGCACCTTCTTTCGAAATTTCCTTACCCAAGGAATGGAAGTATATAGATGCTCATCCAAAGGAGCTATTTATAGGAGATACATCAAAAGGGGTTCAAACTCGTTCTTCTTTCAAGAATTTTTGTGCTAACGCTGCCTTCCTTTCTCAAATCGAACCTAAATGCATTGACGAGGCCATAAAAGATGATTTTTGGGTTATTGTAATGTAAGAGGAATTGAATCAATTTGAGTGGAATAAGGTATGGAAGCTTGTTCCTAGACCTAGTGACCATTTAGTCATTGGTACTAAATGGGTCTTTAGAAACAAGCAAGACGAAAATGGTATCGTGGTTAGAAACAAGGCTAGATTAGTGGCCAAAGGTTTCAACCAAGAAGAAGATATCGATTACGAAGAAACCTCTCGATTAGAAGCCATAAGGATGCTCCTTGCCTATGCTAGTAGTAATAATTTTAAACTATTTCAAATGGATGTCAAAAGTGCTTTCTTGAATGGTTTTATTTCTGAAGAAGTATATGTCGAACAACCTCCCGGATTTGAAAATTCTCTTCTTCCTAACCATGTATTCAAATTGACTAAGGATCTCTATGGCTTGAAACAAGCTCCTAGAGCTTGGTATGAAAGGCTTAGTTCCTTTCTTATTTTAAATAATTTTAACAAAGGCAAGGTTGATACTACATTGTTTATCAAACATTTTGAAAATAATTTTCTTATTATGCAAATTTATATTGACAATATTATTTTTGGCTTTTCGGATGAATCACTATGTGAATCATTTGCCAAATGTATGAGTCATGAATTTGAAATGAGTTTAATGGGTGAATTAACTTTCTTTTTGGGATTACAAATCAAACAACTTAGTGATGGTATATTTCTTAACCAATCTAAATATACATTAGAATTGTTAAAACGATTTAACATGGATAATTCAAAAGCAATAAACACCCCTATGAGTACTTCAACTAAGTTAGATATGAATGAAAATAGTGAAAATTTCGATCAAAAAATATATATGGGAAAATATTGAAAATTTCGATCAAAAAACCGCTCGGTTTGGTGGTGGCACCGCCCGAGACACCCTTTAAAAACCAAAGGGTTAGGGCCGGCGGTGACACCGCCCCCAACCCGTGAAGGCCTCCCTCAAACTCTCCCAAAATCTTCCTAACTTTCATTCTAACCTCTAGAAGTCTTGGAGAGGGATTCTTCTTGGTCCAAACTCTCCATCCTCTAAGAAACACTCCATAAGGTAAAATCTTTCCTTCCTCTTTTTGTTTTACCTACTCATTACAATTTTATATTTTTTTCCTATCATCTTGTCTAGATAATAACTCCTAAAAGATCAAAAGGGAAAAGGATTGAAGAAGATTCATATGACCACAATCTTTTTAGATCCAAAGAAGAGGCCCTTAGGTTTCCAAAATTTGAAACAAGTTGTATCCATAAGGGTAAACACGTTGATCTCGATAAACTAGGAGACTTAGAACCCATTAGGTGGTTTGCTCATCTAAAGGCCCTACCTCTCCTACAAATAGATGAACCAATTTATCCCAGGTTAGTTAGGCTCTTTTATGCAAACCTATGGGTAGATAACGATAGTCTAAGTACTTACCTTTTAGGAACACAAATTAGGATTACTGATAAAACTATTTGTGAACTAATTGGAATCACTGAAAAAGATAGGAGTTGCTATTTTAAAGGTAAATGAGATGTTAATATAATCGGAGCAACCTACACCGAATTGTAATCCTAAAAAGAAAGTTAATTCACCCATTAAACTCATTTCAAATTCATGACTCTAGTCACAGTGAGGTAGAGTAGACTACCTATCATTCCCCTATATGTTTTTTGATCGAAATTTTCACTATTTTCATCCATATCTAACTTAGTCGCAGTACTCATAGGGGTGTTTATTGCTTTTGAATTATCCATGTTAAATCATTTTAACAATTCTAATGTATATTTAGATTGGTTAAGAAATATACCATCACTAAGTTGTTTGAATTGTAATCCTAAAAAGAAAGTTAATTCACCCATTAAACTCATTTCAAATTCATGACTCATACATTTGGCAAATGATTCATATAGTGATTCATCCGAAGAGCCAAAAATAATATCGTCAACATAAATTTGCACAATAAGAAAATTATCTTCAAAGTGTTTGATAAACAATGTAGTATCAACCTTGCCTTTGGTAAAATTATTTGAAATAAGAAAGGAACTAAGCCTTTCGTATCAAGCTCTAGGAGCTTGTTTTAAACCATAGAGAGCCTTTGTCAATTTGAATACTTGATTAGGTAGAAGAGAATTGTCAAATCCAGGAGGTTGTTCAACATATACTTCTTCGGAAATAAAACCATTCAAGAAGGCACTTTTGACATCCATTTGAAATAATTTAAAATTATTACTACTAGCATAGGCAAGAGCATCCTAATGGCTTCTAATCTTACCATAGGAGCGAAGGTTTCTTCGTAGTCGATACCATCTTCTTGGTTGAAACCTTTAGCCACTAATCTAGCCTTGTTTCTAACCACGATACCATTTTCGTCTTGCTTGTTTCTAAAGACCAATTTAGTTCCAATGACTAAATGGTCACTGGGTCTAGGAACAAACTTTCATACCTTATTCCTCTCAAATTGATTTAATTCCTCTTGCATTGCAATAACCCAAAAATCATCTTTTAAGGCCTCGTCAATGCATTTATGTTCGATTTGAGAAAGGAAGGCGGTGTTAGCACAAAAATTTTTGAAAGAGGAACGAGTTTGAACCCCTTTTGATATTTCTCCTATAATTAGCTTCTTTGGATGAGCATCTATATACTTCCATTCCTTGGGTAAGGAAATTTCGGAAGAATGTGCATCCAAGTTGCTATTTTGAGGAGGGGGTTCATTTAAGTTCAAATTATCAAAACCAAGATCATCATCAAAATCATTTTTCTTTAAATCTGAAATTTCATTAAAAACTACATGAATAGATTCTTCTATTACTAAGGTTCTTTTGTTAAAAACCCGAAAAGCCTTAGAAACAGAAGATTAACCAAGAAAGATGCCTTCATCGGATTTAGCATCAAATTTTCCTAAGGCATCCCTTTCATTCAAAATAAAGCATTTACAACCGAAAACTTTAAAATAGGAAATATTTAGTTTTCTGTTATTCCATAATTCATAGGGAGTTTTTGATAGGGATGGTCTTATTAGGACCCTATTCATGATGTAGCAAGCCGTATTTACGGCTTTGGCCCAAAAATACTTGGGTAGACTATGTTCATTTAACATCGTTCTTGCCATTTCTTGTAGGTTTCTATTTTTTCTTTCAACTACTCCATTTTGTTGGGGATTCCTCGGAGTGGAGAAGTTGTGATTGTATCCATTAACTTCACAAAAATTTTGAAAGTCACGGTTTTGAAATTCGCCACCGTGATCACTCCAAATTGATGAAATCATGAAACTTTTTTCGTTTTGAGTGAGTTTACAAAATTTAGAGAAACACTTGAAACAATCACTTTTGTGAGCTAAGAAATAGGTCCAAGTGTATCTAGTATAGTCATCCACAATTACAAATGCATATTTGCTTCCTCCTAGACTTGTCGTGTCAATTGGTCCAAATAAGTTCAAATGAATCAATTGTAATGGTCTAGTGGTGCTAATTTGAGTTTTTGGTTTGAAACTAGTTTTTATTTGTTTACCTAGTTGACATGCATCGCAAACTTTGTCCTTGATAAACTTTATATTTGGAATTCCTCATACCAATTCTCTAGATGAGATCTTAGATATTAGTTTCATGCTTGCATGGCCTAGTCTCCTATGCCAAAGCCAAGCATCATCATTTAAAGTGGAGAAGCACATTTCATTACTTAGTTCATCAAGGTTGATGGTGTAGACATTATTTTGTTTTAATGCAATCATAGTTATGTTATGGTTTGGTTTTTCAATAATACACACATTTGATTCAAATCTAACGATATAACCTTTATCGTATAATTGACTAATACTCAAGAGATTATTGTTAGGATCAGAGCGGCACTAAGAGGGGGGGTGAATTAGAGTAACAGATTAAAACGTCGGTTTTGACAAATCTTTCGTACGATAAAAATCGAACTCGGAAGTGCTTAACTTGAAAGCGTATTCATAAAGTTGTGCAGCAAAGGTAATGAGGAAATAAAGCACGTAAGAAGGTTTGCAGTAATGTAAATAACAATAATGAAATGCAAACAAGAGATCACGCTGATTTTAAAGTGATTCGGTCAAATGACCTTCATCCACTTGCGAGGCCCTCTTCGATGAGGCTCCCACCTTCCACTAGCAAATCTCTTGAAGGGGAAGGGCAAATACCCCTCTTACAACTTTTTACAAGTGGTTCACACTCTTACAAATTTTCAGCAAAAAAGAAGGAGGTGAACACTCTAGCAAATTGAAAACAAGACTTGCTAAGACTTTTTTAAGACCTTTCTCTCAATCAATTGCTTCTCAAAAAGTTGTAATCTCAGCTGAGATTTGAGGGGTATTTATAGGCCTCAAGAGGATTCAAATTTGGGCTCCAAAATTTGAATTCTCTTTGGTTCCCGATGTTTGCGGTGCCACCGCCTGTCCGTGGTGGTGCCACCGCCTATCAGTGTCTGACACTGACAGTGGACTAGCGGTGCCACCGCCCAGCCAAGCGGTGCCACCGCCTAGCTCTCGGGTGCTGGGCGGTGCCACCGCTTGGCTCTCGGGTGCTGGGCTGTGCCATCGCCCAGTTTGGCGATTCCACCGTCAGACCCTTCGGTTCACCGGATGGGCTTTAAGTTTAGCCCAAACCAAGTCAAATTTTGATCCCAATTGGCCCCTAACTAGGATATAGAATTATCTTTTAATCCTAATCCTAATTACATGTGAACTACATAACTAAAAATATCCTGAGCTAATCTTTGAGTGTCAAAACACAAACAATGCTCAGCTCTTGACAGAGATTATTAGAGACTCAAGATCATGCATAGAGAACGATCTCAAAATTGAGCACCTTACACAGAGAGAAAAAGATATTTTTATCAAATTCAATTCTGCTATTAGCTAAAGATCTTGGGCATGATGTCAAAAGCTATACCCATAGGAAATCTTGGCATATCTGGACTTTAAATTTTATTTGTTGACCACAGTTAAGAGTTATAGTCTATAGCATGTGTAATCATAACTACCGCATGAGTACTCTATGAGTTACCTAGCTTCGTCTATAACTTGTATAGACAAAGCTATTTGTAGAAACTTTACACAAAATCAATTTACTTTTACTTATAAAAAAAAAAAACATCATAAGCAAGTTTTCAACTGCGAACGTCGAGTCTTGTTCCGGCGAGCTTTTCGACGAACTTCTTCCAACGGACTCCCAGCAAGCTCCCGATCTTGTGATGACTTCAACGAGTAGCCGAGCCTTCTCGGTGATCTCCACGAACCTCCGATGATCTCTTCGGAGAACTTCCAAAAATTTCGACAGGTTCCCGATTTCTTCTCGGTTGGTTCCGGCAGCATCTCCGACGATTCTTCGGACTCTTAAACGTCCATCGAACTTGACTCCAGTATTCTTGCTTTATGTTTTCTAGTTATCGTAGTTAATCCTACACACTTAACTCAATAATATGGATTAGATCAATTAACCCATCAATTGATTTATCATCAAAATCCGAGATTCAACAATCTCCCCCATTTTGATGATGATAATCAATTGATGACGGAGTTAAACATAACTCCCCCTATCTATATGCCATATTATGAGAAGATAAAAACACTTGAATTCCATCCTATTGAATTCAAGCATAAACCGATAAGTCCTAACTGTAGAACTTATCGTTATTCTCATTAAGCAATAATAAATACGAAACTTCGATGAAAATCATTTTCAAGTCAAATGATAAGGGTCAATTTTTACTACGATAGGAGATAAAGATTTTCAACATGAATTTCAAGATATAGATGTAAGGCATGCTTTCAATATGATCAATCAATCTTGCGATATTCTCAAAGATTTTACAAGGCATATAAGACATTCATATCACACAAGCTTTTGTAATTTATATAAGTCATGCTATCAAAATGGTACAAGTCATCACTTTTCTCCCCCTTTGTCATCAACAAAAAGGAGATGAGACTTTGAAACACACAATTTGTGATCATCAAATCAATAGAGAAAAAAATCCAGCATTAAGATTAATCATTCAAGTTTGCCAAAAATATTTATCCATAATTCATCTAAAAAAAATCAGCATATATCCAGAATTTTAAAAATACATCTAAGAAGAAGGTTCAGTTTTCGTTCAAAAGATGACAAGCTTCGAACTTGATATTAAGAGTAAACATAACAGAATAAAAAGATACATCAATTAATCCTTAGGAGATAATCCATAGTGCTGATACACAACATCTATTTTTTGATTCCTTTGTCGTAGTTCCTTCAAAATTTCAATTTGCTGGAGTTGAATTTGTTCTTGCTGCGATTTGAGTTGGTCTTGTTGGAATTTGATCTGAGACAGTTCTGCCATAATGAGTCATTCAGAGGATGAAACAGGAGCTGAAGGTGGTACGCCAAAGGGACTAGGAGGAGGAGATTCATTTCCCCTAAGAATTGGTGTTTATGGTTGTTCTACTGGTGGAGGAATAGGATTAGTCTTTCTAGATTGCCTTACCCATATTCCATTGTTAAATGTGCACCTAAGTCTTTTCAGTAGATTTTTATTGATGATGTTGTATCTATCACTTTGAATTGTTTCTTCATCGGGTGGGATGCAAATGTCATAGGCAAGAAGAAACCTAGTGATTAACCCCCCATATGGCAACATAGTATCTTTAGCTGTAATATCCTGCATGTGTTGCCGTATTGAGTATCCAAAATAGTTATGTTGACTGGTCATAATCTAATACATGGTGCTTATCTCTATTAGACTCATTTCATCAAGATGAAATTGCTTAGGGAATAGTATGCTTATTATGATATGATGAAGAATCTTAGAGTTAAAAGGTAGTAAGTGTTCGCAACTCTTGGGTATTATTCCGAGGTCCAAGTTTGCAAAAATAGTTTCGACAGCTTCGGTGTAGGTTGCTCCGATTATATTAACATCCCATTTACCTTGAAAATAGCAGCCCCTATCTTTTTCAGTGATTCCAATTAGTTCACAAATAGTATTATCAGTAATCCTAATTTGTGTTCCTAAAAGGTAAGTACTTAGGCTATCGTTATCTACCCATAGGTTTGCATAAAAGAGCCTAACTAACCTAGGATAAATTTGTTCATCTATTTGTAGGAGAGCTAGGGCCTCTAGATGAGCAAACCACCTAATGGGTTCTAAGTCTCCTAGTTCATCGAGATCAACGTGTTTACCCTTATGGATACATCTTGTTTCAAATTTTGGAAACCTAAGGGCCTCTTCTTTGGATCTAAAAAGATCATGGTCATATGAATCTCCTTCAAAAAACTCACTATCAGGACGACTGTGTTTACCCTTACATATCTTGGTCTCCCACTCATATCCATTGGCATTCACAAAACCCACTGTCAGCTTATCCTGCAAAAAATAAAGAATATAATTTCCTCCTGGAAAAATAGGCTTCTTTCAAAAGCAGGACGACTTGAACTCCTCCGTTCGGTGTTGTACTCTTACTCTATATATTGGTCTAATGCATTTCTTCTGCTTATTGGACTTCTCCAAGATATTAAAAAGTTATTAATAAACTTCTTCTGGAATGGCACAAATGATAAGACAATACATATGGTAAATTGGGACAGCATATGCAAACCGAAAGATGAAGGGGGGCTGAACTTGAGAAATACTAGAGATTGGAATAAAGCATGTTTGGTAAAACAATTGTGGGACCTTTTGCAAAACAAATGTTCCTTATGGTCACAATGGGTTTCTGCTAGGTATCTTTCAAAGGAATCGATTTGGGAAATTTTAACAAGAACATACCACTCTGCAGCTTGGAAAGGAATTTTAAAGGCAAGGAATTGGCTAATCAAACACATTTCTTATGCAATCTCTATTGGAACTAATACTAATATGTGGTACGATCCTTGGGTGAATGAGAAAAGTATATTTCAATTATATGGTGATAGAATACGAAAAGACCTTGGGGCTCCCAAAGATTGGAAGGTTTCCGAGTTCATTGCTAATGGTACCTGGTGTCTCCCTACTCCTATTTCTCCTGAAATGTTATCACTTTGGCCGACTATCACAGCTATTCCAATCAGGAACAACCCTTCAGATGTACTTATTTGGCTTCATGACAATGGTAAATTTAGTGCCACATCCGCATGGAATCAAATTAGGCAAAGAAATAACAAGTGGCTCCCAAGCAGTTGGACGTGGGATCGACCGGGATCACAGAGACATTCCTTATGTACATGGCAGGCCCTTCTGAATAAACTACCTACAATAGACAATATGAAAAGAAGAGGTATCCATCATGTTAACCGATGCTCCCTTTGCATGCAACAAGAAGAAACTGTTGACCATCTCTATTTTGCTTGTGACTATACTAAATGGATATGGAAGGAGATTCTCCAGCGATTCGAACTCAATAGAATGCCGCAACCAAACTTGCATCAAGAATTAGGTGACCTCATGCAATATTTTTCAAGAAAAGGGCCTCTTACACAATTGACAAAGGTTATATTTGTCACGTCCCCCCCCCGAATTTAATTTTCATTCAGGAGGTGTGAACCTAACTCAAAATTGATAATATTATAATTCAACAAACAATCCAGGATCCAATCACACATTTGAGGTCACTAAGAAAAACATTCAAGTCATTCACCTCTACAATCCACAATTCACAAAACCTGTGCAGTTTATAATCATACATCATGTCACTAGATGATTCTTAAAATCCAAAGGCAACTTAACTAAACCAAAACCACATCATAAATCCATAGTTGTGAGAATCTATACAATTACAAAACCAACATGTACCATATGTTTGTATCATTCATTACATAATTTTAACTTAACATTCCAAAAATCATAACATGAGAGGTACTTTTCAAATATCTACAGGATACATCAAACTAGATATGTCATTGATACACACAAAAGGAACTTATACAACATCAACATATTAAGTACGAAAGATTTGCCCCAAAATCTTCAAGCTTCCCATTGCCTCAACCCAAACTACATATTTTTGCGAGCGATAAGCTATCCTGAAAAATTTATATATCAACGGGGTGAGCATATAAAGCTCAGCAAGTGACTAACATATCCATAACAAAGAGGATAGGTTTCAAACAAATAAGGTATCAAAATACAAAGCAGAGATACAAGATGAAACAGTAGCATGTTTTGTTAGAATGCAGAATTACAATGTCATATCGTTCAAAGCACATTTTGTTAATACAATCGAGAAAAGGTAATTGGAGCATATCATTGGCATAAGGAGCATATCGATGACATATGGTAATTTCAAGGCATATAACAAAGACGTAAGGAGCATTTTGGATATCATGAATGCAGAATTACGATGTCATTTCATTCGAAGCACGTTTTGTTCATACAATCGAGGAAAGATAATTGGAGCATATCATTGGCATAAGGAGCATATCGATGACATATGGTAATTTCAAGGCATAACAAAGACGTAAGGAGCATTTTGGATATCATGAATGTAGAATTACGATGTCATTTCGTTCGAAGCACGTTTTGTTCATACAATCGAGGAAAGATAATTGGAGCATATCATTGGCATAAGGAGCATATCGATGACATATGGTAATTTCAAGGCATAACAAAGACGTAAGGAGCATTTTGGATATCAATGGCATATGAAATAGTTCGGAACATATCAATAGTGAATGAAATGCTTCAGAACGTATCAATGGCATATGAAAATATTTCGGAAGCATAAGAAGCATTTCAGAACATATCAAAGAACAAATACGAAATAGAAGCTCAAACGTCGTACTCTAGCATAATGCATGTGAGGTTTAACTCAGTGGTGGCTCCACGCCGTGATGAGTTCTCGACTCCATCCACGGGTAGCCCTTTCCTACTCGAGCCCTCTCACCCTGCCCAAGTGCTAGGTCGGCTATGAATTTCATATCAAATAGATAGAAGGTGAAGTGGGATTCCAAATATAATATGGTCTATCCATTTCTGAATGACCACCAAACATAATCTAGAGCATCGCGGGCTCTAAGCACATACCCTTTACCATTTCTAGCAAAGGTCCAAATAATCCCACAAACACCAGAGTACAAAAAGGTATTATGAATAATGAATTGGGACATATCTGAAGCACATGTAGAATAACGAAATGTACATATGCCTTTCGAGTCAATACGATACAAACATAATCTTTCATAAATGTATTCAGATTTGAAAAAAAACAAAAGCAAGAGCATACAAGGATTTTAAGAAATCATATATAGCTCAATTGACATAAGAAAGTTAGATAAATTCAATGTCCAAAGAAATGATACTAGAAGAGGCACATATCGAAAGCAAATGCGGAACAATGGGATGCATGTGCCGAATCATTACGATGCAAACATGATCTTCAGATAATAGCTGCAGATGTACAAATAAATAAAGGACAAAATTATACAGGAATTTAAGGTAATAATGTAAAGCTTAACTGAAGTAAGAGTTATTGCCGAAATCAATTTCCAAAGAGAAGAAACAAGGAAAGCCGAAATCGACCAAAGCTCGATTCTGGCAGAATTTGATAGAAACATTGTATGAACTATTTGGATAACCAATTATGCTCCAATTTATACAAAATAGTGTCATTAGAAAGCTTTGTCAATCTAGTTTTAGGAAAATCAAGTTTTACAAGAATTTGAATTTAAAACAGGGAGATACAGATAATTTCGTAGCTAAAGGTCTGAAAATATTAGCTCTGTTTTACTGAATCCATAGGGTCGATGAAAGTAGATGTTTCAGTTAGCAATTGTACTCAAAAAATTTCAAACCAGATATATACAGAAAGAATTTTGAGTCTATCTTTGAATAAATCATACTTTGTATGAATCTGAGTTCATAACAGAAAGTTATAAGTAGTTAAGCAACAAGAGGTCAGAAATTTCAGTCCCTGTTTTGCAGAATCTGTAGGGTTAAATTAAACAGAAGTCTTAGTAGGCATTTAAAATCCAAATCATTCGATCTTAGTATAAAAATAAAGATTTTTTTGTCTACTTTCAAATGGAATAGGTTTTGTCTAAATCAGAGTTTATTACAAAATGTTATGACCAAAACATTGCATAGAGGTCAGATTACCGAAAAATTATAGATTCATAGCTTTAAATCAAAACGAAATAAGGTCTGGTTCTCAGTTGAAATCTTTCAAATTTTGCAGAATAAAAATGGAAACAGAGATTAAGGTTACTATGGGATGGGGTTAGAATACTTGCCTTAAAATTATTTGAATCCCAAACATGGGAAAATTGATGAAAAACCTCAAGCTCTTCTTCTTCTTCTTCTTCTTCTTCTTCTTCTTCTTTTCTCAAACTCACGTTGGCTGCAACTCTTCAGGTTTGTTTTCTTTAACCTTTCATCTAATTATTTGGGTTTTGGCTAATGCAAAAGTTGCAAGGTGTCATGCATGCATGAAAGGGGCTAGGTGTCATCTTCAGAGCAAAGATAAGTGGCACCAACCTTATGTTAGCTAGTGACACATGTCCACTATATATATTTTTTTTTAACTTAAATCTGAATCTTTCATAAATTATATCAAACTTCTAATATTTACTCTTAGTTCCATAGCCATAAACTTTTAATATAATATCATTGAATATAAAATAATTATTAAATAATCTTTATTTTTACAAACAAACCTTTTACTAAATTTTTACAAATGGAGGATGTTACAATATTCAGATGCACTATTTGGTGGATGTGGAAGGAAAGATGTAGCGAATCTTTGAGTGTCAAAACACAAACAATGCTCAGCTTTTGACAAAGATTATTAGAGACTCAAGATCATGTATGGAGAACGATCTCAAAATGGAGCACCTTACACAGAGAGAAAAAGATAATTTTTATCAAATTCAATTTTGCTATTAGCTAAAGATCTTGGGCATGATGTCAAAAGCTATACCCACAGGAAATCTTGGCATATATGGTCTTTAAATTTTATTTGTTGGCCATAGTTAAGAGTTATAGTCTACAGCATGTGTAGTCATAACTACCGCATGAGTACTCTATGAGTTACCTAGCTTCGTCTATAACTTGTATAGACAAAGCTATTTGTAGAAACTTTACACAAAATCAATTTACTTTATTTATAAAAAAAAAAGAAAAATCTCCTTCAATCCTTTTCCCTTTTGATCTTTTAGGAGTCATTATCTAGACAAGATGATAGGAAAAAAATATGAAATTGTAATGAGTAGGTAAAACAAGAAGAGGAAGAAAAGATTTTACCTTACGGAGTGTTTCTTGGAGGATGGAGAGTTTGGACCAAGAAGAATCCCTCTCCAAGACTTCTAGAGGTTAGAATAAGAGTTAGGAAGATTTTGGGAGAGTTTAAGAGAGGCCTTCACGGGTTGGGGGCGGTGTCACTGCCGGCCCTAACCCTTTTGTTTTTAAAGGGTGTCTCAGGCGGTGCCACCACCAAACCGAGCGGTGCCACCGCCTGGCGCCCGAGCGCTCAGGCGGTTCTACCGTCGGTTCTGGCGGTGCCACCGTTGGCTTGCTGCGGAAGAAAAAAATTCTTTCTTCCCCCTTTTATTTTTTAATTTTTTTTGAGGTGTTTGACTCAAGATTGGTTAAGATAATGAGTTGTACTTCAATATGTCATTTTGAATCTAAGGAGAATGATGAAGTCAAATCCATAGAAGAACGGAAAAGGATGAGACATTTTTCGGAAAATATATTCAAACAAGCTTAGTTTTAGGGACAATTTAACATGCCTAGTTCCCTTCTAATGAATTCAAATTGGTCTTCATTCAAAGCTTTTGTAAATATATATGCTAATTGATGCTTTGTGTCAATGAATTCTAGAACAACATTATTGTTAAGGATATGATCGCGTATGAAATGATGCCTAACGTCGATGTGCTTAGTTCTAGAGTGCTGAATTGAATTTTTGGTGAGACATATGGCACTAGTATTATCACATTTTATGGGAACATTTTTGAAGTAAATTCCATAGTCTTCTAATGTATTTTTCATCCAAACAACTTGTGCACAACATGCACTTGCAGCAATGTATTCGGCTTCCGCCGTAAATAGTGCAACTGAATTTTGTTTCTTGGAAGTCTAAGAAACAAGTGCATATCCTAAAAATTGGCATGTTCTGGATGTACTTTTTCTATCTATCCTGCATCCGCCAAAATCGGCATCTGCATAAGCTATTAAATCGAATTTTTCAGATTTTGGATACCACAATCCTAAATTTGGAGTTCCTTTAAGATACCTAAATATTCTTTTAACACTTTTAAGATGAGATAATTTAGGATTTGATTGAAACCTAGCACAAAGTCCTACACTAAACATAATATCCGGTCTAGTCGCGGTGAGGTAGAGTAGACTACCTATCATTCCCCTATATGTTTTTTGATCGAAATTTTCACTATTTTTATCCATATCTAAGTTAGTCGCAGTACTCATAGGGGTGTTTATTACTTTTGAATTTTCCATGTTAAATCATTTTAATAATTCTAATGTATATTTAGATTGGTTACGAAATATACCATCACTAAGTTGTTTGATTTGTAATCCTAAAAAGAAAGTTAATTCACCCATTAAACTCATTTCAAATTCATGACTCATACATTTGGCAAATGATTCACATAGTGATTCATCCGAAGAGCCAAAATTGGGTGCCTTCAAAATTGATTCTACAAGAAGGGATTATTTTTGGCAAATAATAATTCTACAAGAAGGGATTATTTTTAGGTACCCATTTTCTTTTGGGTGCCTTCAAAATTGATTTGACTTGTTCATCATATTGCATAGAATTGATCATGGTTCCTTTAGGAACCCAAATTAGTTTGTTCGGACTAATTTTCTTGAATGGACATTTATAAGTTTTATGTCCATATTTGTAACAAAAGTTGCAATTGCTTTGGTGCCGAACATGTAAGATAGGGCCTTTAATGAAGGTGGTTGGATTTTGGTGAAGACTTCTCACAAATCCGATTCCACTTCTTTTAGGAACGTGACCCTTATTTGTAAGGATCATGTTTAAAGACTTACTACCAACCTCGAATTTCTTCAAGGTGTCCTTAAGTAGCAAGTTCTCCTTTCGGAGAGTTTCTAGATCATGGCATTTTATACATGGAGCTAAACTATCATGATATTCAGTCTTTAATTTATCGAAATTACAAGTGAGACTATCATACTCCTTTTTTAGCAATTTGTATTTTCTACTAATTGTCTTACATTCATCAAATAACTCATGGAAGGCATTTAATAATTCATGATATGATAAATCTACATCAATTAAATCCGTTACCTCTTCTCCGATGGCCATTAGGGCGTAATGAGCAACTTGCTCGGTGTTGGACTCCTCTTATTCGAATGCGCTTGAATCATCCCACGTTGCCTTGAGTGCATTCTTCTTTGATGTTCTCTTTTTGGCTTAGACACAATCGTTCTTGTAGTGTCCCAGTTTTTTGCACTCATAGCAAATAACTTGGCCCTTCTTGTGTTCAAATTTATTTTTTGTATTATTTTTAAATTTTTTCTTTCTTAAAATTTTTTTAAATTTTTGAGTCAAAAGTGAAATGTCATTGTCACTGTCCTCATCACTTGATGTTCCTTTCAAGTGATCTTCTTGTGATGTGAGTGCCATATCCTTCCTATTCTTTGGAAGGGGGTCTCGAGCTTGTCATGAGCTTGACATGTCATTTCGTAGGTCATTAGAGACCCAATAAGTTCTTCAAGAGGGAATGTTTTAAGGTCTTTGGCCTCTTGAATGGTCGTAACTTTTGGATCCCAACTTTTAGGGAGGGATCTTAAGATTTTAGTTACTAGTTCAAAGTTAGTAAAATCTTTACCAAGAGCTTTAAGTCCATTGATGACATCCGTGAAACGGGTGTACATGTCTCGATGGACTCACTTGGTTTCATTCGGAAAAGTTCATAAGAGTGCACAAGGATGTTGATTTTGGACTCTTTCACTCGGCTAGTGCCTTCATGAGTGACCTCAAGAGTTCTCCAAATATCAAAAGCCGAATCACAAATTGAAACATGATTAAATTCATTTTTATCTAGTGCACAAAACAAGGCATTCATAGCCTTTGCTTTTAAAGCAAAAACCTTCTTCTCCGATTCATTCCATTCGCTCTCATCGGAAGAGAAGATTTTTGAAATCCGTTTTCAACAATAGTCCAAAGCTCGAAATCCATGGAAATGAGAAAGATCCTCATACGAGTCTTCCAATAAGTATAATCTGACCCATTAAATAAGGGTGGACGTGTGATAGAATGACCCTCATGTATGCCGGAGTAAGCCATCTCTCTTGGGTATCAAACCAAATATGAGAGTGAGCCTTGCTATGATACCAATTGTTAGGATTGGAGTGGCACTAAGAGGGGGGGAGAAATTAGTGCAGCGGATTAAAACGTCGATTTTGACAAATCTTTCGTATGATAAAAATCAAACTCGGAAGTGCTTAACTTGAAAGCGTATTCGTAAAGTTGTGCAGCAAAGGTAATGAGGAAATAAAGCACGTAAGAAGGTTTGCAGTAATGTAAATAGCAATAATAAAATGCAAACCAGAGATCACGCCGATTTTAAAGTAGTTCGGTCAAATGACCTACATCCACTTGCGAGGCCCTCTTCGATGAGGCTCTCACCTTCCACTAGCAAATCTCTTGAAGGGGAAGGGCAAATACCCCTCTTATAACTTTTTACAAGTGGTTCACACTCTTACAAATTTTCAGCAAGAAAGAAGGAGGTGAACACTCTAGCAAATTGAAAACAAGACTTGCTAAGACTTTTCTAAGACCTTTCTCTCAATCAATTGCTTCTCAAAAAGTTGTAATCTCAGCTGAGAATTGAGGGGTATTTATAGGCCTCAAGAGGATTCAAATTTGGGCTCCAAAATTTGAATTCTCTTTGGTTCCCGATTGCTGGCGATGCCACCGCCTGTCAGTGGCGGTGCCACCGCCTGTCAGTGTCTGACACTGATAGTGGACTGGCGGTGCCACCGCCTAGCTAAGCGGTGCCACTGCCTGGCTCTCGGGTGCTGGGCGGTGCAACTGCCCAGTCTAGCGGTGCCACCGCCAAACCCTTCGGTTCACCGGTTGGGCTTTAAGTTTAGCCCAAACCAAGTCAAATTTTGGGCCCAGTTGGCCCCTAACCAGGATATAGAATTATCTTTTAATCCTAATCCTAATTACATGTGAACTACATAACTAAAAACATCCTAAGCAAGTTTTCAACTACGAACGTCGTGTCTTGTTCCGGCGAGCTTTCTGACGAACTTCTTCCGACGGACTCCCAGCAAGCTCCCGATCTTGTGATGACTTTAATGAGTAGCCGAGCCTTCTCGGTGATCTCCGCGAACCTCTGACGATCTCTTCGGTGAACTTCCGAAAATTCCAACAGGTTCCCGATTTCTTCTCGGTTGGTTCCGGCAGCATCTCGGATGATTCTTCGGTCTCTTAAACGTCCATCGAACTTGACTCCGGTATTCTTGCTTTATATTTTCTGGTTATCGTAGTTAATCCTGCACACTTAACTCAATAATATGGATTAGATCAATTAACCCATCAATTAATTTTATCATCAAAATCCGAGATTCAACACCAACGCGATCATAGTCTTGACTCCAACGCAACTCCTGCTGTATGTCTTTCTTTCATCGTAGTTAATCCTGCACACTTAAAACAAAACTTCGATCAAGACAATTAATCCTAAGCAATTAACTAAGTTGTCCGGCATGTCATTGGTCCCTTGACGCTTCGTCCGATTCTTCGGCGCATCGTTCTCTCCTGCAGCCTATTGCCCAATCGGTCAGTTGACTCCGTAACTCCGATATCCTTGGCACAATACCAGCTCTTCTTGGCCCGATGCCCAAGTCCACGGCCTAAAGCCTTCTGTCGATACGTCGACCGATCCATCGGCCCGACATCCAATCTTCTGACATGTTCCTCTGGCACAACATGATTTTTCCTACTTTAATTGTCTCATCCTGATTGAAGCATCCTGCATCGCTCAAAATGCAGATTAAAACATAATCACATATCAAGTGGTTTCATCATCAAAATATGAGATTCAACAATCTCCTCCTTTTTGATGATGATAACCACTTGATGACGGAATTAACCTTAACTCCTGAAGTTTAAAAAACTCCCCCTATCAATATGCCATATTGATAGAACCTTGAATTCAAACTGAATTCAAGTCATTGCAATATTTATCATGAATACTTGCAACACGTCATCATGAACTTATGCATAGACTTATTCATTAACATGTCATGTCATCAACAGACTTCTCCCCCTTTGTCATCAACAAAAAAGAGAAGTACAACTATTCTTTGTGCTTGTAATATAAGTTCAACTCATTGCATGAAAAACATAATATTAAATTTTTATCATCATTCAATATAGTAATTTTACAACATTTTAAGCTAGCAATTCTCGATGATGTTCAAGATAGCAATTTCTTCTCTTTTGAGAAGTATAATTTTTGCTTTCTTCTTGAATTGTGCATGCTAGTTATCTCCCCCTTAGTCATTACTGAAAAGAAGGGAGAAATCAATGGCCAAAAAATTGTAATCATTATACAGGCCATATTACAAAATCATGTCATGATATCAAGAAAATTCAAGAAGGATATGATTCAATCGACAAATGCTTTTAATAGAGCAAAAGAATTATACGACCAAGGATCATGATTAAAATATATCAATATCATAGATCAAGTCATGATTCAT
This sequence comes from Musa acuminata AAA Group, assembly GCF_036884655.1. Lineage (NCBI taxonomy): Eukaryota > Viridiplantae > Streptophyta > Magnoliopsida > Zingiberales > Musaceae > Musa > Musa acuminata. Next base: position 17,988,713 of record NC_088337.1, on the reverse strand, counting down.
AATTCATTATAAAGCAAATTAATTTTCAGTCATCACGTAAGGCATTTAAAGAATTTTTGAAACATAGAAGAATGATTAATTTAAGCATGCAATGTTTCAATCAAATTCAAGTCATGAATACCAATACTTTCATATTGTGAGTATCAATTCATGAATACCAAAAGATATTATTTGTGATTCCAATTTTGCAAGGTCAAGATTATGATTTAGATAAAACTCATTCAAATCAAATTGTTAACTTGAAACTCATAATCAAGTCATCAAAATCAATTTCGAGATTCACAAAATATCATGAAATTATTAATCTCGATTAGATGGGAAAAGCATTTTTTAAGTGATTCTTTTTCATCTAAGTATGCCTTAGTCTTTATATGCCAAATCAAGATAAGCATGAAAGTTCAAGACGTAAAGGCAAAATCTTATAAAGCAACTCATCAAGCAAGATTTTAAACATCCATTTTTAAGCCATATAAAGAGTAAGTCAAGGATTCAATTATCTCATGTCATGAATTCCAATAGGCATCTCAAAATATCAACGTCATATTAAAAATATATTTCAGAAAGATATATCAATAAGTGATTCATTTGTATCATTTCATTCATTCGGAAGATTCTCCTCTTTGGTAAATAAATGTAGGAGAACAAAATGAATTAAGAAGATGTAACATGATTGAAGCATTAAACATGATTCATATTTAAAATGTGTCTCATGTCATAAGTATGAATCAAGCATTTGTAAAATCCGAAATCATCCTCAAAGTCACATTCAATAAATTCATACATGACAAGCATAGATTTATTGAAAAGACGATAAGATAGAGGATCACATTTCGTTTTTATAAATTTCTATTCATGTGATTTGCTTCTTATAAGCATGCCTTTACCTTTAATAAAACAAGTGTCAACATTTAAGATGGAAAGGTAAAAAAACAAATCATCAAGCATGATTCCATGATAACATCCTTTTAATATCTTGATATTCATCATCAAGTATGATTTCAAAAAGTATGTTAAAGAGAAATCATTAAGACCAAATACATGATACACTCATTTATTTTCAAAATATTCATCATGTTTATTTTCATGAGATTCATAAGATTGGTAAAATAAATTCATTAATCTCAATAGGATAGAAAATTATTTCCATTTCATACAATTGATTTCATGTGAGGGTATTCAAGTCTTTTGTGAAAACATGTATCATCATTTAAAATCGAAACATAAGTTTCGTCATGAAGCCGTCAAGACCAAACACATCATGATATCACATCTATCATCAAAAGACTCTCAAGAAATTCTTTCATAGATGTACATGCACTATGTCATCTTAATATGTCATGAGAATGTCATCTTAATTCATCATAGAAACGATTAGACCAAAAACATATTAATCTAAAATGAGAGTTTCAAATCAACATTTACTTTAAAAACTCATGCATGAAATTGTCAATCATTGTATCAAAAACATTTAATATTTTCATTACATCTTTATGCATTACTTCAAATCAAATATAATTTCATTCAACAACATAATACATATTATTACTTCTTAACCATGATTTCATATTTTCAGTCAAAATCATTTTGTTTGTTTATCATAAAATATATAATATTATCATTTTCGAACTTACTAGCATGATCATAATTTTTATATTTTTATTTTTAAACATGTAATTTTCAAGAAAATTAATTCTAAACTAAAAAAGAAAATACATCATGAAAGCATCAAGTAATTTCAAAATAAATCAGGGGGATTTCGATTACCATATCATTGAAAGCAGTTAAGGCGTAGTTTGCCACCTCGCCTTTCTTGATTTTCTCCTCGTCTTCGGAGGAGCTCGATTCATCCCACTTTGTGTTCTTCTTCTTTGGCCTCTTCCTCCATTCAAGTTCATTGTTTATTTTAGATTTTTGTTTAATAAACTTATTAAGATTTAGTGTTCGAAGTTCAAGTTCATCATTGTCCTCATTACTTGAGTCATCGCTCAAGTGGTATTCATTTGTCCGGAGTTCCAAATCCTTCCTGTTCTTTGAAAGGTTGTTTTGTTCATCATGTGCATTGTGCACCATTTCATATGTCATCAATGAACCAATTAGTTCTTGAAGTGGTAAGTTGTTTAGGTTTTTAGCTTCTTGTATTGCAGTTACTTTTGAATCCCACTTCTTAGAAAGAGAACGCAAAATCTTGTTTACGAGTTCAAAATCCAAAAAACATTTGCCAAGAGCTCTTAAATTATTGATGACATCCGTGAAATGGGTGTGCATGTCGCCTATAGTCTCGCTTGGTTGCATTCGAAAAAGCTCAAAATCATGCAATAAAATGTTAACTTTCGAGTCTTTGACTCTACTAGTTCCCTCGTGCGTGATTTCAAGTGTTCGCCAAATATCAAACGCCGTTTCGCATGTAGAAACCTGATTGAACTCATTTTTGTCCAAAGCGTAAAATAAGGCATTCATAGCCTTTGCGTTTAAAGAAAAATACTTCTCCAAATATGACTATTCGTTCATCGGTTTAGAGGGAAGTTGAAAACCGTTTTCAATAATATTCCATGAATCCAAATTCATAGAAATCAAGAAAACTCTCATTCGAGTTTTTCAATAAGTGTAGTCCAATCCGTTAAACAACGGTGGACGAACAACCGAAAAACCCTCTTTAAAGCCATGAAGAGCCATTTCTCTCGGGTGTAAATCCGAAATGAGAAATACTGGGCTCTGATACCAATTGTTAGGATCAAGAGCATTAAGAGGGGGGGGGGGGGGGGGGGGTGAACGTAAAAGTCGTTTCGTGTAGATAATAACTTTGAAAGCTTACAGAAATGTATTTGAAGTAAATTAAGGCAGGAAGTTTGCAGTTAAGATAGAAATTAGAGCGCAAACTGAAATATGATGTTCGTATGATAAAACCGATTTCCGACGTAAAACCGTTTTTGAAAACTTAACTTGAAAGTGAGTTCGTAAAAGAGCAAAAGGTAGTAAGCTATTGAGGAGGTTTGCAGTAAAGATAAAATGCTCAAAGTAAATGCAAACCAGAGAAGACGAGAGTTTATAGTGGTTCGGTCAATCGTGACCTACATCCACTCCTCTGATTCCTCTTCCGTCGAGGCAACCGACATCCACTAACGATCTTCCTTTACTAGGCGAAGATTAATCTCCTTCTTACACCCCTCTTCTCCTTTTAGCGGGTTTAGGAGACAACCCTTACAAGCACTCACTCTCCTCTCTAAAACAGAATCTTAGCACTTAAGCTAGAGGAGGGATTTCTCAACTGATTTCTACAACGTTTCTTTCCTTTTTTGCTCTCTATGCCTGTGTCTTTTACCTAGGGATGGGAGGGGTATTTATAGGCTCCAAACCAGTTTGAATTCTGAGCTCAAAACTGTCATCTCGAGGAATTTCGGGGTCTGGCGGTTGCACCGCCTGATTGGGGCGGTTGCACCGCCTGGTAGAGCTCGAAGACTGAGCCTCTAGGCAGTGCCACCGCTTGTTAGGGGCGGTTGCACCATTTGGCAGAGCTCGGAGACTGAGCCTCTAGGCAGTGCCACCGCTTGACAGGGACGGTTGCACCGCCCAGTCTCGCTCGGAGACTGAGCCCTAGCGGTGCCACTGCCTGTTAGGGGCGGTTGCACCGCCCAGTTTAGCTCGGAGACTGAGCCCAGGCGGTGCCACCGCCTGCCTGGGGCGGTTGCACTGCCCACCTTTCCTGGGAGGCCCTCTCCTGGGCGGTGCCACCGCCGACCTTGGCGGTGCCACCGCTTAGTAGGAATTCTGGTCCAAATGGGTTGATCCATTTGGCCCAATTTGGGTCTGTCAAGGGCTCAATTGCCCCTAGATTAAGTTAATGGGATCACCTCCCATTCCTAACTTAATCTATATGCTAACTACGACAATTCTTAAGACATTTACTACAGCTTGCTCCGGTGCGTCAATCGCTTCTTCCGGCGAGCTTCCGACGAACATCCGACGAACCTCCAGCGATGCTTCGACGGACTTCCGGCAAACTCTTGGACTTGCGACGATCCACTTGGCGAGTTCCGATGAGCTTCTTTTGGCAAGCTCCTAGACTTCTCGGATTTGTTCCCGCAGAACCTCCGACGACCGTCCGGACTTCCGTCGAGCTCTCAAACTCCCAACGTGATCATAGTCTTGACTCCGGCGCAACTCCTACTGCATGTCTTTCTTTCATCATAGTTAATCCTGCACACTTAAAACAAAACTTCGATCGAGACAATTAATCCTAAGCAATTAACTAAGTTGTCCGGCATGTCATTGTTCCCTCGATGCTTCGTCCGATTCTTCAGTGCATCGTCCTCTCCTACGGCCTATTGCCCAATCGGCCAGTTGACTCCGCAACTCTGATATCCTTGGCCCAATACCCGCTCTTCTTGGCTCGATGCCCAAGTCCACGGTCCGAAGTCTTCTGTCGATATGTCGACCGATCCATCGGCCCGACGTCCAATCTTCTGACATGTTCCTCCGGCACAACATGATTTTTCCTACTTTAATTGTCTCATCCTGATCGAAGCATCCTGCGTCACTCAAAACACAGATTAAAACATAAACACATATCAAGTGGTTTCATCATCAAAATATGAGATTCAACATGGGCCAATACCAATTACCCTTTTATATCCCTCTTTTCCTTTTCACAGGTTTAGGAGACAACTTTTTACAAGCACTCACTCCTCTATAAACAAAATTCTAAACATGGAATTAAATGAGAGGATCTCTCAAGTGATTACTACAGCATTTTCTCACTTTGAAATTCTCTGTGCTTATGTATGTTAACCAGGGATGAAAGGGGTATTTATTGGCCTAGTCTGGGAGACTGTCTGAGCGGTGCCACCGCCTGACCCTTCTTACGGTGACCGAATGGGCCTTCTATTTGGCCCAAATAGCCCCAACTCAAGCCCAATTGGCCCATAATTGAGTTAGTAGGGTTCCTTCCAAAACCAACTCATTTACAATCATGACTACTTCAATCTAGACAAAATCGATTACAAATAGAATACTATGTTGTCCGGCATGTCATTGGTTCATCTGGTGCTTCACCCGATTATTTCAGCGCATCGTCCTCTCTTGCGGTAAATTGCCCAATCGGCATGTTGATATCCACAACTTCCAATCTCTTTGGTGCAATGTCCGATCTTTCTGGCCCGATGCCCAAACTCATGGCACAAAGTCCTTCTATCGGTATATCGACGGATCCTTCGGCTCGACGTCCAATCTCCTAACATGTTCCACTCCGGCCCAACATCTGATTCCACAACTTTAATTCATTTATCTTTTCCTAATTGAAGCTAGTCTTGTGATACTTAAAATACATATTAGATCATTAACTCATCAATTGATTTTATCATCAAAATTTGAGATTCAATGGGGTGTGGACTTGTCCGAGCAGCACAAGCTTGGTAATTGATTGAACCAAGCAACGATTGACTTCATATGACTGGCCGAGCAATACAGCTTGGGCACTAGGGACTGATCTAGCCGAGCAACGCAGCTCAGGTACTATCTTGGCCTAGCAATGTAGCATGGATATTGGCTTGGCCGATCAACACTACCCGACTAATGGTCGAACTAAGCGATGATCGATTCGTTTTTATTGACCGAGCAACACTACTCGGGCACTAGGTATTGGCTTGGCCAAGCAACATAACTTGGGCACTAGCTTGGCTGAGCAGCACTATTTGGGCTCATGTTTGGCTGAGCGGCTGCTCGAGTAATTGTCACGCCCCTCCCGAATTAAATTCTCATTCAGGAGGTGTGAACCTAACTCAAAATTGATAATATTATAATTCAACAAACAATCCAGGATCCAATCACACATTTGAGGTCACTAAGAAAAACATCCAAGTCATTTACCTCTACAATCCACAATTCACAAAACTTGTGCAGTTTATAATCATACATCATGTCATTAGATGATTCTTAAAATCCAAAGGCAACTTAACTAAACCATAACCACATCATAAATCCATAGTTGTGAGAATCTATACAATTACAAAACCAATATGTACCACATGTTTATATCATTCATTACATAATTTTAACTTAACATTCCAAAAATCATAACATGAGAGGTACTTTTCAAATATTTACAGGATACATCAATCTAGATTTGTCATTGATACACACATAAGGAACTTATACAACATCAAAATATCAAGTACGAAAGATTTGCCCCAAAATCTTCTGGCTTCCCACTGCCTCAACCCAAACTACATATTTTTGCGAGCGATAAGCTATCCTGAAAAATTTATATATCAACGAGGTGAGCATATAAAGCTCAGCAAGTGACTAACATATCCATAGCAAAGAGGATAGGTTTCAAACAAATAAGGTATCAAAATACAAAGCAGAGATACAAAATGAAACAGTAGCATGTTTTGTTTGAATGCAGAATTACAATGTCATATCGTTCGAAGCACGTTTTGTTTATACAATCGAGAAAAGGTAATTGGAGCATATTATTGGCATAAGGAGCATATCGATGACATATGGTAATTTCGAGGCATAACAAAGACGTAAGGAGCATTTTGGATATCATGAATGCAGAATTACGATGTCATTTCGTTCGAAGCACGTTTTGTTCATACAATCGAGGAAAGATAATTGGAGCATATCATTGGCATAAGAAGCATATCGATGACATATGGTAATTTCAAGGCATCACAAAGACGTAAGGAGCATTTTGGATATCATGAATGCAGAATTATGATGTCATTTCGTTTGAAGCACGTTTTGTTCATACAATCGAGGAAAGATAATTGGAGCATATCATTGGCATAAGGAGCATATCGATGACATATGGTAATTTCAAGGCATAACAAAGACGTAAGGAGCATTTTGTATATCATGAATGCAGAATTACGATGTCATTTCGTTCGAAGCACGTTTTGTTCATACAATCGAGGAAAGATAATTGGAGCATATCATTGGCATAAGGAGCATATCGATGACATATGGCAATTTCAAGGCATAACAAAGACGTAAGGAGCATTTTGGATATCAATGGCATATGAAACAGTTCGGAACATATCAATAGTGAACGAAATGCTTCAAAATGTATCAATAGCATTTGGAAATATTTCGGAAGCATAAGAAGCATTTTAGAACATATCAAAGAACAAATACAAAATAGAAGCTCAAACGTCATACTCTAGCATAGTGCATGTGAGGTTTAACTCAGTGGTGGCTCCACGCTTTGATGAGTTCTCGACTCCATCCACGGGCAGCCCTTTCCTACTCGAGCCCTCTCACCCTGCCCACGTGCTAGGTCGGCTCTGAATTTCATATCAAACAGATAGAAGGTGAAGTGGGATTCCAAACATTATATGGTCCATCCATTTTTGAATGACCACCAAACATAATCTAGAGCATCGCGGGCTCTAAGCACATACCCTTTATCATTTCTAGCAAAGGTCCAAGTAATCCCACAAACACTAGAGTACAAAAGGGTATTGTGAATAATGAATTGGGACATATCGGAAGCCCATGCGGAACAACGAAATGTACATATGCCTTTCGAGTCAATACGATACAAACATAATCTTTCATAAATGTATTCAGATTTGAAAGAAAACAAAAGCAAGAGCATACAAGGATTTCAAGAAATCACATATAGCTCAATTGAAATAAGGAAGTTAGGTAAATTTAATGTCCAAAAAATGAAACTGGAAGAGGCACATATCGAAAGCAAATGCGGAACAATGAGATGCATGTGCCGAATCATTACGATGCAAACATGATCTTTAGATGATAGCTGCAGATGTACAAATAAATAAAGGACAAAAGTATACAGGAATTTAAGGTAATAATGTAAAGTTTAACCGAAGTAAGAGTTTTTGCCGAAATCGATTTCTAAAGAGAAGAATCAAGGAAAGCCGAAATCGACCAAAGCTCGATTCTGGCAGAATTTGATAGGAACATTGTATGAACTATTTGGATAACCAATTATGCTCCAATTTATACAAAATAGGTGTCATTAGAAAGCTTTGTCAATCTAGTTTTAGACAAATCAAGTTTTACAAGAATTGAAATTTACAACAGGGAGTTACAGATAATTTCGTAATGAAAGGTCTAAAAATATTAGCTCTGTTTTACTAAATCCATAGGGTCGATGAAAGCAGATGTTTCAGTTAGCAATTGTACTCCAAAAATTTCAAATCAGGTATATACAGAATGAATTTGAGTCTAGCTTCGAATAAATCATACTTTGTAGGAATCCAAGTTCATAGCAGAAAGTTATAAGTAGTTAAGCAACAAGAGGTCAGAAATTTCAGTCCCTGTTTTGCAGAATCTGTAGGGTTAATTTAAACAGAAGTCTTAGTAGGCATTTAAAATCCAAATCATTCGATCTTAGTATAAAAATAAAGATTTTTTTGTCTACTTTCAAATGGAATAGGTCTTGTCTAAATCAGAGTTTATTACAAAATGTTATGACCGAAACATTGCATAGAGGTCAGATTATCGAAAAATTACAGATTCATAGCTTTATATCAAAACGAAAGAAGGTCTGGTTCCCAGTTGAAATTTTTCAAAATTTACAGAATAAAAATGGAAATAGAGATTAAGGTTACTATGGGATGGGGTTAGAACACTTGCCTTAAAATTATTTGAATCCCAAACGTGGGAAAATTGATGAAAAACCTCAAGCTCTTCTTCTTCTTTTTTTCTCAAACTCACGTTGGCTGCAACTCTTCAGGTTTATTTTCTTTAACCTTTCATCTAATTATTTGGGTTTTAGCTAATGCAAAAGTTGTAAGGTGTCGTGCATGCATGAAAGGAGCTAGGTGTCATCTTTAGAGCAAAGATAAGTGACACCAACCTTATGTTAGCTAGTGACACATGTCCACTATTTTTTTTTTAAACTTAAATCTGAATCTTTCATAAATTATATCAAACTTCTAATATTTACTCTTAGGTCCCTATCCATAAAATTTTAATATAATATTATTTAATATAAAATAATTATTAAATAATCCTTATTTTTACAAACAAACCTTTTACTAAATTTTTAAAAAATGGGGGATGTTACACTCTTCCCTCGTTAAAGAAAAATTTAGTCCTCTAAATTTATCATACCTCATTTGACAAAAAGATGAGGATAAGCTTTCATCATTTCTTCCTCAAGCTCCCAAGTTGTTTCCTCTCCAGAATGATATCTCCATATCACTTTAACTAGAGGGATAACCCGATTCCTCAAGATCTTTTCTTTTTTTTATCAACAATCTGAGTGGGCTCTTCCACATAAGACAAGTCTTTATCAATCACCATTGGCTCATACTTAATGATATGAGAGGGATCAGGTATATACTTTATGATTATTGAAACATGAAATATATCATGGATATGGCACAATGATGGTGGCAAGGCAAACCCGTAAGCGACAGAACCAACCCTCTCAAGAATCTCAAAAGGTCCAATAAATCTTGGGCTTAACTTTCCTTTCTTCCCAAATCTTACAATGCCTTTAGAAAGGGAGACCTTCAGGAATACAAAATCCCCGATTTGAAACTCAATATTTCGTCTTCTGTTATCAGCATAACTCTTTTGACGACTCTGAGCAGTCTTTAACCTTTTTCTTATAAGTTGAATTTTCTCAGTAGTCTCATGTATTTTTTCTGGTGCTAATAACTTTCTGTCGCCAATTTCTTCCCAACATATAGGCGTCCTACACTTTCGCCCATATAAAGCTTCATAAGGAGCCATCTGAATACTTGAATGATAACTATTATTGTAAGTGAACTCAATAAGAGAAATATCTTTATCCCATTCATCTTTCCAATCCATAACATAGGCTCGAAGCAAATCCTCAAGTTTTTGAATGGTTCTTTCTGATTGACCATCAATTTGAGGGTGATAAGTAGTGCTAAACTTGACTTTAATGCCCATAGATTCCTGTAACCTTCTCCAAAATCTAGATAAAAATCTGGAGTCTCTATCAGAGATGATCTCCTTTAGAACACCATGAAGTCTTACTATTTCATTGATATATAAATCTGCAAGCCTATCAAGAGAATAAGTCATATTGATCGGTAGGAAATGTGCAGATTTCGTTAACCTATCAATGATAACCCAAATAGCATCATGTTTTCTAGAAGTTCGGGGTAGTCCTGAAATAAAGTCCATGGTAATACATTCCCATTTCCATTCAGGAATATCTAAAGGCTGCAACAAACCTCCAAGTCTTTGGTGTTCTACTTTGATTTGCTGATAAGTCAAACACTTTGAAACATATATTGCAATCTCCTTCTTCATGCCTTCCCACCAATAATGACTTTGGAGATCTCTATACATCTTAGTGCTACCAGGATACATGGTGTACTTTGAATTATGACCTTCCCTCAGGATTTGATTTTTGATATCTGAGTCATTTGGAACATATATTCTATCCCCAAATCTTAATAGGCCATCCTCTGAAACTCGAAAATTCAGTTTTCAATCCCTCTTCTACTTCATTCCTTAAGCAGATCAAGCATCGATCTCGTAGTTGTCCTTCTTTAATTTGTTGAATGAGATCAGATTGTACTTGGATAGAGGCCATTAATATCATTGAGTCTTGCCATTTTCTCATAACATTCGAATCATAATTCTCTTCTAATAACTTCTATTGCTTCACAACCAAAGTCGTCATAAAACTTGTAGATTTTCTACTAAGGGCATCTGCTACAACATTAGCTTTACCCGGGTGATAACGAATGGTACAATCATAATCCTTTAGAAGTTCTATCCATCTTCTTAACTAACACCGGAGCACCCCATGAAACACTGGCCCAAATAAAACCCTTATCTAATAGTCCTTGTAGTGGCTTTTTTTTTTTTTTTTCAATTCCACTTACTCAAATGGTGTCATTCTATAAAGAGGCTTAGATATTGGAATTATCCCAAGGATCAAATCAAAAGCAAATTCACCCTCTTTGTCTAGAGGTCCAAGCAAGTCATTTGGAAATACATCAGACAAAGAGGTAAATCATGTCCAATACTCTCAAAATAAAAGATGAGATGATCTAGTATGCAAAAAGTGATCATTTTGTATAACACTCTATACTGGTATGATTGGAAGATAGTCAACTTATACTTAGTATAATATCAAAACTCCAAATATCTAGGAGAACAAAATCAGCAAGAAGTTCGTGTTCTCCGATAGAAATCAAACAAGATGACTAGATCGAGTTTGTTATCAAACAATCCCCAATAGCAGTATTTACGTATAGCATATAATCCAGTGGTTTAGGTTGAATACCCATGTGATAAGCAAAATATTACGAATCAAATCATAAATGAGACACATGGTCAAACAAATATTTGTATTCTTTCAGAAACATGAATAGTACCTTCGACCACTAATTCAAAAGCTTTAGAATCATATTCCGTGATAACATCTGACATTGACTGATGATTTATGAAGCAGTGATTCTTTCTTCTTGTTCAAAGGGTAGTCTTTTATTTTATTATCCAAATTTCCACAAGCAAAATAGGCTCCAGTCAACTACAAATACAAACTTATTTCATAATTTAACTCGCATCATACATAGGATTGAATCTTTTGTGGTGACTTCCCTTTTCAAATCGATGATGTCTTGACCCTCTTATTATCACATTCTAATTCATTCTAATCTTTTTTTTTTTTTGGTAAACTTGTCCTTGCTATTCTTGTCCTTGATCTCTAAAAATTCTTTTGATCATCAGAAGAATTTCGTACATCAAATATCTTCTCCAATCGCATCATCTATTTTTTTTTTGCTACCAATGTATTAGGTTCACCATGCTTCTACTGCGTCACTCTGATTTAATATCCCCGATCAACCCTTTTATCGCACTTAATTAATCAAAAGTAGATGAAGTAGGAGGACTAAATGTCCTCGTCATCCTAGATTCCTAAAATGCATCAAAGAAAAATTTCACCAATCACTATAGTTCACCAGACCTCAATATATTTTGCACGTCAATATATCAAATATTTCAGTGATCCTCAAACCATGCTCTGATACCAACCTGTCACGCCCCTCCCGAATTTAATTCTCATTCAGGAGGTGTGAACCTAACTCAAAATTGATAATATTATAATTCAACAAACAATCCAGGATCCAATCACACATTTGAGGTCACTAAGAAAAACATCCAAGTCATTTACCTCTACAATCCACAATTCACAAAACTTGTGTAGTTTATAATCATACATCATGTCATTAGATGATTCTTAAAATCCAAAGGCAACTTAACTAAACCATAACCACATCATAAATCCATAGTTGTGAGAATCTATACAATTACAAAACCAACATCTACCACATGTTTATATCATTCATTACATAATTTTAACTTAATATTCCCAAAATCATAACATGAGAGGTACTTTTCAAATATTTATAGGATACATCAATCTAGATTTGTCAATGATACACACAAAAGGAACTTATACAACATCAACATATCAAGTACAAAAGATTTGCCCCAAAATCTTCTAGCTTCTCATTGCCTCAACCCAAACTACATATTTTTGCGAGCGATATGCTATCCTGAAAAATTTATATATCAACGAGGTGAGCATATAAAGCTCAGCAAGTGACTAAAATATCCATAGCAAAGAGGATAGGTTTCAAATAAATAAGGTATCAAAATACAAAGCAGAGATACAAAATGAAACAGTAGCATGTTTTGTTTGAATGCAGAATTACAACGTCATATCGTTCGAAGCACGTTTTGTTTATACAATCGAGAAAAGGTAATTGGAGCATATCATTGGCATAAGGAGCATATCGATGACATATGATAATTTCAAGGCATGACAAAGACGTAAGGAGCATTTTGGATATCATGAATGCAGAATTACGATGTCATTTCGTTCGAAGCACGTTTTGTCCATACAATCGAGGAAAGATAATTAGAGCATATCATTGGCATAAGGAGCATATCGATGACATATGGTAATTTCAAGGCATAACAAAGACGTAAGGAGCATTTTGGATATCATGAATGCAGAATTATGATGTCATTTCGTTTGAAGCATGTTTTGTTCATACAATCGAGGAAAGATAATTGGAGCATATCATTGGCATAAGGAGCATATCGATGACATATGGTAATTTCAAGGCATAACAAAGATGTAAGGAGCATTTTGGATATCATGAATGCAGAATTACGATGTCATTTCGTACGAAGCACGTTTTGTTCATACAATCGAGGAAAGATAATTGGAGCATATCATTGGCATAAGGAGCATATCGATGACATATGGCAATTTCAAGGCATAACAAAGACGTAAGGAGCATTTTGGATATCAATGGCATATGAAACAGTTCGGAACGTATCAATAGTGAACGAAATGCTTCAAAATGTATCAATAGCATTTGGAAATATTTCGGAAGCATAAGAAGCATTTTAGAACATATCAAAGAACAAATACAAAATAGAAGCTCAAACGTCATACTCTAGCATAGTGCATGTGAGGTTTAACTCAGTGGTGGCTCCACGCTTTGATGAGTTCTCGACTCCATCCACGGGCAGCCCTTTCCTACTCGAGCCCTCTCACCCTGCCCACGTGCTAGGTCGGCTCTGAATTTCATATCAAACAGATAGAAGGTGAAGTGGGATTCCAAACATTATATGGTCCATCCATTTTTGAATGACCACCAAACATAATCTAGAGCATCGCGGGCTCTAAGCACATACCCTTTATCATTTCTAGCAAAGGCCCAAGTAATCCCACAAACACTAGAGTACAAAAGGGTATTGTGAATAATGAATTGGGACATATCGGAAGCCCATGCGGAACAACGAAATGTACATATGCCTTTCGAGTCAATACGATACAAACATAATCTTTCATAAATGTATTCAGATTTGAAAGAAAACAAAAGCAAGAGCATACAAGGATTTCAAGAAATCACATATAGCTCAATTGAAATAAGGAAGTTAGGTAAATTTAATGTCCAAAAAATGAAACTGGAAGAGGCACATATCGAAAGCAAATGCGGAACAATGGGATGCATGTGCCGAATCATTACGATGCAAACATGATCTTTAGATGATAGCTGCAGATGTACAAATAAATAAAGGACAAAAGTATACAGGAATTTAAGGTAATAATGTAAAGTTTAACCGAAGTAAGAGTTTTTGCCGAAATCGATTTCTAAAGAGAAGAATCAAGGAAAGCCGAAATCGACCAAAGCTCGATTCTGGCAGAATTTGATAGGAACATTGTATGAACTATTTGGATAACCAATTATGCTCCAATTTATACAAAATAGGTGTCATTAGAAAGCTTTGTCAATCTAGTTTTAGACAAATCAAGTTTTACAAGAATTGAAATTTACAACAGGGAGTTACAGATAATTTCGTAATGAAAGGTCTAAAAATATTAGCTCTGTTTTACTAAATCCATAGGGTCGATGAAAGCAGATGTTTCAGTTAGCAATTGTACTCCAAAAATTTCAAATCAGGTATATACAGAATGAATTTGAGTCTAGCTTCGAATAAATCATACTTTGTAGGAATCCAAGTTCATAGCAGAAAGTTATAAGTAGTTAAGCAACAAGAGGTCAGAAATTTCAGTCCCTGTTTTGCAGAATCTGTAGGGTTAATTTAAACAGAAGTCTTAGTAGGCATTTAAAATCCAAATCATTCGATCTTAGTATAAAAATAAAGATTTTTTTGTCTACTTTCAAATGGAATAGGTCTTGTCTAAATCAGAGTTTATTACAAAATGTTATGACCGAAACATTGCATAGAGGTCAGATTATCGAAAAATTACAGATTCATAGCTTTATATCAAAACGAAAGAAGGTCTGGTTCCCAGTTGAAATTTTTCAAAATTTACAGAATAAAAATGGAAATAGAGATTAAGGTTACTATGGGATGGGGTTAGAACACTTGCCTTAAAATTATTTGAATCCCAAACGTGGGAAAATTGATGAAAAACCTCAAGCTCTTCTTCTTCTTTTTTTCTCAAACTCACGTTGGCTGCAACTCTTCAGGTTTATTTTCTTTAACCTTTCATCTAATTATTTGGGTTTTAGCTAATGCAAAAGTTGTAAGGTGTCGTGCATGCATGAAAGGAGCTAGGTGTCATCTTTAGAGCAAAGATAAGTGACACCAACCTTATGTTAGCTAGTGACACATGTCCACTATTTTTTTTTTAAACTTAAATCTGAATCTTTCATAAATTATATCAAACTTCTAATATTTACTCTTAGGTCCCTATCCATAAAATTTTAATATAATATTATTTAATATAAAATAATTATTAAATAATCCTTATTTTTACAAACAAACCTTTTACTAAATTTTTAAAAAATGGGGGATGTTACACTCTTCCCTGGTTAAAGAAAAATTTAGTCCTCTAAATTTATCATACCTCATTTGACAAAAAGATGAGGATAAGCTTTCATCATTTCTTCCTCAAGCTCCCAAGTTGTTTCCTCTCCAGAATGATATCTCCATATCACTTTAACTAGAGGGATAACCCGATTCCTCAAGATCTTTTCTTTTTTTTATCAACAATCTGAGTGGGCTCTTCCACATAAGACAAGTCTTTATCAATCACCATTGGCTCATACTTAATGATATGAGAGGGATCAGGTATATACTTTATGATTATTGAAACATGAAATATATCATGGATATGGCACAATGATGGTGGCAAGGCAAACCCGTAAGCGACAGAACCAACCCTCTCAAGAATCTCAAAAGGTCCAATAAATCTTGGGCTTAACTTTCCTTTCTTCCCAAATCTTACAATGCCTTTAGAAAGGGAGACCTTCAGGAATACAAAATCCCCGATTTGAAACTCAATATTTCGTCTTCTGTTATCAGCATAACTCTTTTGACGACTCTGAGCAGTCTTTAACCTTTTTCTTATAAGTTGAATTTTCTCAGTAGTCTCATGTATTTTTTCTGGTGCTAATAACTTTCTGTCGCCAATTTCTTCCCAACATATAGGCGTCCTACACTTTCGCCCATATAAAGCTTCATAAGGAGCCATCTGAATACTTGAATGATAACTATTATTGTAAGTGAACTCAATAAGAGAAATATCTTTATCCCATTCATCTTTCCAATCCATAACATAGGCTCGAAGCAAATCCTCAAGTTTTTGAATGGTTCTTTCTGATTGACCATCAATTTGAGGGTGATAAGTAGTGCTAAACTTGACTTTAATGCCCATAGATTCCTGTAACCTTCTCCAAAATCTAGATAAAAATCTGGAGTCTCTATCAGAGATGATCTCCTTTAGAACACCATGAAGTCTTACTATTTCATTGATATATAAATCTGCAAGCCTATCAAGAGAATAAGTCATATTGATCGGTAGGAAATGTGCAGATTTCGTTAACCTATCAATGATAACCCAAATAGCATCATGTTTTCTAGAAGTTCGGGGTAGTCCTGAAATAAAGTCCATGGTAATACATTCCCATTTCCATTCAGGAATATCTAAAGGCTGCAACAAACCTCCAAGTCTTTGGTGTTCTACTTTGATTTGCTGATAAGTCAAACACTTTGAAACATATATTGCAATCTCCTTCTTCATGCCTTCCCACCAATAATGACTTTGGAGATCTCTATACATCTTAGTGCTACCAGGATACATGGTGTACTTTGAATTATGACCTTCCCTCAGGATTTGATTTTTGATATCTGAGTCATTTGGAACATATATTCTATCCCCAAATCTTAATAGGCCATCCTCTGAAACTCGAAAATTCAGTTTTCAATCCCTCTTCTACTTCATTCCTTAAGCAGATCAAGCATCGATCTCGTAGTTGTCCTTCTTTAATTTGTTGAATGAGATCAGATTGTACTTGGATAGAGGCCATTAATATCATTGAGTCTTGCCATTTTCTCATAACATTCGAATCATAATTCTCTTCTAATAACTTCTATTGCTTCACAACCAAAGTCGTCATAAAACTTGTAGATTTTCTACTAAGGGCATCTGCTACAACATTAGCTTTACCCGGGTGATAACGAATGGTACAATCATAATCCTTTAGAAGTTCTATCCATCTTCTTAACTAACACCGGAGCACCCCATGAAACACTGGCCCAAATAAAACCCTTATCTAATAGTCCTTGTAGTGGCTTTTTTTTTTTTTTTTCAATTCCACTTACTCAAATGGTGTCATTCTATAAAGAGGCTTAGATATTGGAATTATCCCAAGGATCAAATCAAAAGCAAATTCACCCTCTTTGTCTAGAGGTCCAAGCAAGTCATTTGGAAATACATCAGACAAAGAGGTAAATCATGTCCAATACTCTCAAAATAAAAGATGAGATGATCTAGTATGCAAAAAGTGATCATTTTGTATAACACTCTATACTGGTATGATTGGAAGATAGTCAACTTATACTTAGTATAATATCAAAACTCCAAATATCTAGGAGAACAAAATCAGCAAGAAGTTCGTGTTCTCCGATAGAAATCAAACAAGATGACTAGATCGAGTTTGTTATCAAACAATCCCCAATAGCAGTATTTACGTATAGCATATAATCCAGTGGTTTAGGTTGAATACCCATGTGATAAGCAAAATATTACGAATCAAATCATAAATGAGACACATGGTCAAACAAATATTTGTATTCTTTCAGAAACATGAATAGTACCTTCGACCACTAATTCAAAAGCTTTAGAATCATATTCCGTGATAACATCTGACATTGACTGATGATTTATGAAGCAGTGATTCTTTCTTCTTGTTCAAAGGGTAGTCTTTTATTTTATTATCCAAATTTCCACAAGCAAAATAGGCTCCAGTCAACTACAAATACAAACTTATTTCATAATTTAACTCGCATCATACATAGGATTGAATCTTTTGTGGTGACTTCCCTTTTCAAATCGATGATGTCTTGACCCTCTTATTATCACATTCTAATTCATTCTAATCTTTTTTTTTTTTTGGTAAACTTGTCCTTGCTATTCTTGTCCTTGATCTCTAAAAATTCTTTTGATCATCAGAAGAATTTCGTACATCAAATATCTTCTCCAATCGCATCATCTATTTTTTTTTTGCTACCAATGTATTAGGTTCACCATGCTTCTACTGCGTCACTCTGATTTAATATCCCCGATCAACCCTTTTATCGCACTTAATTAATCAAAAGTAGATGAAGTAGGAGGACTAAATGTCCTCGTCATCCTAGATTCCTAAAATGCATCAAAGAAAAATTTCACCAATCACTATAGTTCACCAGACCTCAATATATTTTGCACGTCAATATATCAAATATTTCAGTGATCCTCAAACCATGCTCTGATACCAACCTGTCACGCCCCTCCCGAATTTAATTCTCATTCAGGAGGTGTGAACCTAACTCAAAATTGATAATATTATAATTCAACAAACAATCCAGGATCCAATCACACATTTGAGGTCACTAAGAAAAACATCCAAGTCATTTACCTCTACAATCCACAATTCACAAAACTTGTGTAGTTTATAATCATACATCATGTCATTAGATGATTCTTAAAATCCAAAGGCAACTTAACTAAACCATAACCACATCATAAATCCATAGTTGTGAGAATCTATACAATTACAAAACCAACATCTACCACATGTTTATATCATTCATTACATAATTTTAACTTAATATTCCCAAAATCATAACATGAGAGGTACTTTTCAAATATTTATAGGATACATCAATCTAGATTTGTCAATGATACACACAAAAGGAACTTATACAACATCAACATATCAAGTACAAAAGATTTGCCCCAAAATCTTCTAGCTTCTCATTGCCTCAACCCAAACTACATATTTTTGCGAGCGATATGCTATCCTGAAAAATTTATATATCAACGAGGTGAGCATATAAAGCTCAGCAAGTGACTAAAATATCCATAGCAAAGAGGATAGGTTTCAAATAAATAAGGTATCAAAATACAAAGCAGAGATACAAAATGAAACAGTAGCATGTTTTGTTTGAATGCAGAATTACAACGTCATATCGTTCGAAGCACGTTTTGTTTATACAATCGAGAAAAGGTAATTGGAGCATATCATTGGCATAAGGAGCATATCGATGACATATGATAATTTCAAGGCATGACAAAGACGTAAGGAGCATTTTGGATATCATGAATGCAGAATTACGATGTCATTTCGTTCGAAGCACGTTTTGTCCATACAATCGAGGAAAGATAATTAGAGCATATCATTGGCATAAGGAGCATATCGATGACATATGGTAATTTCAAGGCATAACAAAGACGTAAGGAGCATTTTGGATATCATGAATGCAGAATTATGATGTCATTTCGTTTGAAGCATGTTTTGTTCATACAATCGAGGAAAGATAATTGGAGCATATCATTGGCATAAGGAGCATATCGATGACATATGGTAATTTCAAGGCATAACAAAGATGTAAGGAGCATTTTGGATATCATGAATGCAGAATTACGATGTCATTTCGTACGAAGCACGTTTTGTTCATACAATCGAGGAAAGATAATTGGAGCATATCATTGGCATAAGGAGCATATCGATGACATATGGCAATTTCAAGGCATAACAAAGACGTAAGGAGCATTTTGGATATCAATGGCATATGAAACAGTTCGGAACGTATCAATAGTGAACGAAATGCTTCAAAATGTATCAATAGCATTTGGAAATATTTCGGAAGCATAAGAAGCATTTTAGAACATATCAAAGAACAAATACAAAATAGAAGCTCAAACGTCATACTCTAGCATAGTGCATGTGAGGTTTAACTCAGTGGTGGCTCCACGCTTTGATGAGTTCTCGACTCCATCCACGGGCAGCCCTTTCCTACTCGAGCCCTCTCACCCTGCCCACGTGCTAGGTCGGCTCTGAATTTCATATCAAACAGATAGAAGGTGAAGTGGGATTCCAAACATTATATGGTCCATCCATTTTTGAATGACCACCAAACATAATCTAGAGCATCGCGGGCTCTAAGCACATACCCTTTATCATTTCTAGCAAAGGCCCAAGTAATCCCACAAACACTAGAGTATAAAAGGGTATTGTGAATAATGAATTGGGACATATCGGAAGCACATGCGGAACAACGAAATGTACATATGCCTTTCGAGTCAATACGATACAAATATAATCTTTCATAAATGTATTCAGATTTGAAAGAAAACAAAAGTAAGAGCATAAAAAGATTTCAAGAAATCACATATAGCTCAATTGAAATAAGGAAGTTAGGTGAATTTAATGTCCAAAGAAATGAAACTGGAAGAGGCACATATCGAAAGCAAATGCGGAACAATGGGATGCATGTGCCGAATCATTACGATGCAAACATGATCTTTAGATGATAGCTGCAGATGTACAAATAAATAAAGGACAAAAGTATACAGAAATTTAAGGTAATAATGTAAAGCTTAACTGAAGTAAGAGTTTTTGCCGAAATCAATTTCCAAAGAGAAGAAACAAGGAAAGCCAAAATCGACCAAAGCTCGATTCTGGCAGAATTTGAGAGGAACATTGTATGAACTATTTGGATAACCATTTATGCTCCAATTGGTACAAAATAGGTGTCATTAGAAAGCTTTGTCAATCTAGTTTCAGACAAATCAAGTTTTACAAGAATTGAAATTTATAACAGGGAGTTACAGATAATTTTGTAACGAAAGGTCTGAAAATATTAGCTCTGTTTTACTGAATCCATAGGGTCGATGAAAGCAGATGTTTCAGTTAGCAATTGTACTCCAAAAATTTCAAATCAGGTATATACAAAAAGCATTTGAGTCTAGCTTCGAATAAATCATACTTTGTATGAATCTAAGTTCATAGCAGAAAGTTATAAGTAGTTAAGCAACAAGAGGTCAGAAATTTCAGCCCCTGTTTTGCAGAATCTGTAGGGTTAATTTAAACATAAGTCTTAGTAGGCATTTAAAATCCAAATCATTCGATATTAGTATAAAAATAAAGATTTTTTTGTCTACTTTCAAATGGAATAGGTCCTATCTAAATCAGAGTTTATTACAAAATGTTATGACCGAAACATTGCATAGAGGTTAGATTACCGAAAAATTACAGATTCATAACTTTATATCAAAACGAAAGAAGGTCTGGTTCCCAGTTGAAATCTTTCAAATTTTGCAGAATAAAAATAGAAATAGAGATTAAGGTTACTGTGGGATGGGGTTAGAACACTTGTCTTAAAATTATTTGAATCCCAAACATGGGAAAATTGATGAAAAACCTCAAGCTCTTCTTCTTCTTCTTCTTCTTCTTCTTCTTTTCTCAAACTCACGTTGGCTGCAACTCTTCAGGTTTATTTTCTTTAACCTTTCATCTAATTATTTGGGTTTTGGCTAATGCAAAAGTTGCAAGGTGTCATGCATGCATGAAAGGAGCTAGGTGTCATCTTTAGAGCAAAGATAAGTGGCACCAACCTTATGTTAGCTAGTGACACATGTCCACTATTTTTTATTTTTAACTTAAATCTGAATCTTTCATAAATTATATCAAATTTCTAATATTTACTCTTAGGTCCCTAGCCATAAAATTTTAATATAATATTATTTAATATAAAATAATTATTAAATAATCCTTATTTTTACAAAAAAACCTTTTACTAAATTTTTTAAAAATGGGGGTTGTTACAGTAATGACTAAGACAAGCAACGATGGATTGTATATGACTGATCGAGCAACACTACTCGGGTACTAGCTTGGTTGAACAACATTACGTAGGCACTGGGGTTTGGCCTAACTGAGCAATATAACTCGGGCACTAGCTTGGCCAAGCAGCACTACTCGGGCTCATGTTTGGCCGAGTGGCTACTTGGGTAATGACCGAGACAAGCAATGATTGATTGTAAATGACTGACCTATTAGGAAAAGAGTTGGCACTAAGAGGGGGGGGGTGGGTTTGGGGGATGAATTATTACAGCGGTAAAAATTACATCGCTTCAAAACTTCGTTTCGATTAAATCCATTTTCGACGAAAAATTATTTCGTAAAGGTAATAACTTTGAAAATGCACAAAGTGTTGGCATAGTAAAAGCATAGTAAGAAGGAGAGGCAGTTTGCTTATAAAAGTAAATTGCAAGAAGTAAAGGCGAATCAGATTTTTATAGTGGTTTGATCGTCGTGACCTATATCCACTTCGCCAATTCCTCTTCCATCGAGGCCACCGGCATCCACTATCGATCTTCCTTTAATAAGTGGAGATCAACCTCCTTCTTACACCTCTCTTCTCCTTTTCACAAGTTTAGAAGACAACCTTTACAAGCACTCACTCCTCTCTCAAACTATTCTAACACTAAGACTTGAAGAGGAGGATTCTCAAAAGAGATTACAACAGTGTTTTTCCCTTTTTAAATTCTCTGTGCTTGCTTAAGTTAACTAGGGATGAGAGGGGTATTTATAGGCTTCAATTTGATTCAAACTTAGAGCCTAAAAAGGTCTCATCCCAGGCTTCCTAGGTATTGGCGATACCACCGCCGTTCTTGGGCGGTACTACCATCGCAGGAACTACCACTGGGCAGTACCATTGCCGAACAGGGGCATTACAACCACTAGGAGCATTGCTGCCAGGGGTACCACTGCCCAGATTTCCTGGGGTGATGTTTCTTAAGCGATGCCACCGCTGGCCAAGGTTTTAGCACCCTGGTTGGGCCTTGAATCTAGCCCAAACCAACCCAAGTTTGGGCCTAGTTGGCCCCTAATAGAGTTGATGGGATTACCTCCCAATCCCAACTCTAATTATGTGCTAACTACGATTCCTAAGACATAATCTAAGCAAGATTAGTGTTAGAACCCTTGCAGATTCTAAACTTGGGGTTGATCTCTTTAGGGGATCGGCCTCCTTGGAACTCTATAGGGGTTCCTCCCTCCAAGTTGCTGCTCAAAGGCTACAGAAAAGATTCATCTATTGCTTATGAAAAGAGGTGGAATACATGACTATTTATAGGGCTTCTAAACCCTAACTCCTAATAGGACTCTTACTTAAGACTCCTACTTCTAACCAACTCCTAATAGGACTCCTACTCAAGACTCCTACTTCTAACCAACTCCTAATAGGACTCCTACTCAAGACTCCTATTCCTTTACAACTCCTTATTCTTCTCTAAGAAATAACCTCCTAACCCTAGTCGGCCACTTCACCTCTTTAATAAGGGTCAACTTAAGTAGGTTTTACATGAATGTCCCTCTCAATTAGGACTCTCCTAGCTAGAGTCCTAACAAACCCGCCCTCTTCAAATCAGCCTTATCCTCGAGGCTGACGATTCATGAATTTTGGGAATTTGATCTTCAAGTCATCATAGTTCTCCCAAGTGGCGTCTTCTATTAGTAGGTTTGCTCACTGTATTAGCAATTCAATAGTGGATCGTCGTCGTCGAGTCACGATCCGTCGATCAATAATGGCACTTGGCTGAGTCAAAAGTTCTCCTTGGGTAGTCATATTTGGTGGGTGGCTTTGGGCTGTCTCCAAGCACTTATTTACAACTTCCGTCTGGCCGTCGATTTGTGGGTGATATGCCATACTCCTTTTCAATTTAGTACCCTACATATAGAATAACTTTGTCCAAAATCTGCTCGTGAAGATGCAAATAGAATTTATCATAAGCACAATGCGTCCCTTATAGTGTAATTCTTTTGAGTCCCAATTGTAATGAGCCACGGAGCTTGGTGCTTCCTCTAATTTTTTTATAATCTTACTAGTCTCTGAATCTTCCTGCCATTCCATCTTAATATCCTTAAGGAAGTCGCTGGTTGGAAGTGAAATGGTCGAAACTTCAGCTTGCTCGGGTAGTTGCGAAAGCGCATCTACAAGAACATTCTCTTTCCCCTTTTTGTAAGTTATTTCATAATCAAATCCAAGAATTTTTGTTACCCATTTTTGCTGCTCAGGGGATGATATCTTTCCCTCCAAAAAGTACTTGAGACTTTTATGGTCGGTTTTAATATGAAATCGTCGGCCAATCAAGTAGGGTCTCCACCTCGTTACTGCGCGCACAATGGCGAGCATCTCCTTATCATATGTTGACTTATTTTGATGGGAGGGAGATAATGCCTTGTTAGTGTATGTGAGTGGTCGACCATCTTGCATGAGAATGGCTCCAATTCCGACTCCAGATGCGTCGGCCTCAATAATGAAGGGTCGATTGAAATCTAGTAGTGTTAGCACCGGCATCGTCGTCATGGCTGCCTTAAGTTTGTCGAAGGTAGCGGAGGCTCTGTCTGACCATTGGAAGATATCTTTTTTCAGTAAGGAAGTAAGTGGTGCACTGATCTCTCCATAGTATTTCACGGACTTATAGTAGTAGCCTGTTAAACCCAGAAAGCCATGTAGAAATTTTATGTTCCTCGGGGTCAGCCAGTTTTGCATTGCTCCAATTTTGAAGGGGTCTACTGCCACACCTTCCTCTGATATGATATGCCCAAGATATTCCACCTTCTTTTGAAGAAAGCAAAAATTCATAGTGGTTGCTGTGTGTTTAAAAGGTGGTTTTCGGTATGTCTTCTTCGCATACTCGTATTTGATGATACCCGGATCGAAGGTCCAGCTTTGTGAATATTTGTGCTCCCTTTCATCTAGCAACTCATCTACTACTGGAATAGAGTATTTATCCTTGATGGTTATGCCATTAAGAGCTCGGTAATCAACACATAATCGCCATATTCCATCCTTCTTTCGTATGAGGAGCACCGGTGAAGAGTAGAGGCTACAACATGGCCGAATAACTCCTGTTTTAAGCATCTCTTTTATAATCCTTTCTATTTCATCTTTTTGGAGATGTGGATACTGATATGGCTGAGCATTTGCTAGAGATTTGCCTGGAAGAATCGTTATACAATGATCATGCCGACGGGTAAGAGGTAGGTTACGCGGTTCGTCAAATATATTTGAAACTTCAGCAAGCAAAGGAAGTAGATTTGGATCTTCAAATTTTGTTGGCTCTCCCTTAGTTTGCTGCTCAAGTTGTACCAAAAAGCCGCTGCATGCTTTATGCAAAACCTTCTCCATTTGTTGTGTGCAAATCGTTGTTATGTCGCCCCCACGTTTCCCGTGCAATGTCACCTGTTTCTCCTTACTGTAAAATTTCATAATTAGTTTCATAAAATTCTAGGAAATATCATCTAATGTCATCAACCATTTAATTCTAAGCATGGCCTCATGATTGTTAAGAGGGAGAAGGAAGAAATCTGCAATTATCTCTTGGTCCTACAGCAATAGTTTCTCCTGCGGGCGCCTACGATCACAATTTAAAATCCGTTCGTCGGTGACCTTAACAACAAACCTGCTGCAATTCTCAATAGGTAAGTTCATATGGATAGCAACCTTACTGTTTAGGAAGTTATTAGTGCTGCCCGTGTCGATGAGAACAGTGATCGGTTGTTGTTTAAGAAGGCCTCCAACTTTCATCGTTTGCGGGTTTGAGTAGCTAGCTAGTGTATGTATCGTAACTTCGGTCGGTTGTGGCTCTTCTTCTGCATCTTTTTCTTCATGTTCAAGGCTCTCTTTTGAATGTTCAATGATCTCTTCTTCTATTGGTTCAATCATAAGAAGTCCTCCTTTACTACAGCGATGCTCACGGCTCCACGACTCGTCACAATGCCAACATAACCCCTTCGCATATCGCTCCCGAAGCTCTTCTCTTGTTAACCTCTTTGGTGTTGGGACTTGGTCAATAGTAGGGGGGTTGAGGGCTTCAATATTACTGGTTGAGGAGCAACCCTAGTCCTCCGAGCTTCATGGTTCAATTGCTCCTCTTGATGTCGTGCGAAAGTGATGGCTGCCATAAGCGTATACGGTTGTCGCGCTTTAACTTCTCCTCGGATCTCCGGCTTCAAGCCCTCAATAAAGGTCCTCAATAGCTGTTTTTGAGACCAATCATGAGTTTGATTAGATAACCTTTCAAACCTGGTTTGGTACTCCTGAATGGTGGAAGTTTGTCGGATCTTTGCTAGTTGTCCATCAATATTCTCGTAATCGGTTGGTCTGAAGCGGATCAATAGTCCTTCTTTGAATTGTTGCCATGAAAGGACTCCATAAGTATGTTCAAACTAGTCAAACCACTGTATAGCATCCCCTTCAAGATGTATAGCTATAATTTTCACCATAGATGCATCTACGGTTTTGTGGTACTGAAAATATCGCTCCGCGCGCGAGATCCAACCAATCGGGTCTCCTTCTTCCCATCTAGGGAAGTCCACTCTCATGCATGGATAGTTGGGTTCAGTCATAGAGCCTCCCCTCCCTTGGAACTCATCTCTTCGTGCCTGGTGCGATTGGGCAAAGCCCTCTCTGTGATATGATTTTTTCAGGCTTAATGGTCGGCCCAATCTGAGTTCGATAAAGAGCGTCCGAATCTTATCCTCCATTCATGCCTCCAAGGTTTCGAATTTAGCATTGATTGCTTCCTTATATGCCATAGTATATGCCTCGAAATCTATGATATTAAGATCTCTCTTTTGTTATCAGGTTAAAGGCATGTATAGTTGAGAGAAGTGATGGTCGAAAGGATTGGTGGATCGATGGATGTAGGCTACGATTTAGGTTTGTTTTATGGCTGTTTTGGGTGCAGTTTGAGGGTGTGGTTTAGTGGAGTTTTAGGGCTATGGATGAATGTTTTGGATCTGTGGTAGATGGTAGCAAAGGTTTGATAGAAATCAGTGGAAGTTGCAGCAAGTATGTGCTATCTTGTAAGAGTAGAATTGTCGTCGAAGAAATAACGGTTTCTCGACGTAATTTCCACCAAAAACTTGAGAGAATTGAGGAGGGAATTGATAGAAAAATCACAGTTTATATGAAAGCAAGGATATCTAATTTAATCAAGAAAATTTCGACAGTATAACAGCAAGGAAATTGGTGCAAGTTGCGATTGCAGAATTCTCGTCGAAAAATTTCAGCGGGTTACGACGAAAATTTGCAGCAACATAAAATCGTTTTTAGAGATGAATTTCTTAATAGATCAATCTTAGATGGAAGCCAAGATGATCTATGAAGTGTATAAGAAATTTTATTCATAAAAGATTGCAAATAGATGGGTTAAGGCAACAATATGCGGCTGAAATTTTCTGCAGCACAGATTTTTAGGAATAGCAGATTAGATGTAAAAGATCAGTGGTTTATATTGAGATTTTTTTGATAAAACCAAAGGGAAATCCACTGTTAGGAAGTGTCAAAGCTATCATAAAAATTTCGTAGAGATTTGGAAAGAAACAATGTAGTATCAAGATCAAACAAACAGTGTTATGCAGCTGAAATTTTACAGTACAGATTTTCAAGTATAGCAGATTTGACGTAAAAGATCAATGGTTTTTATTGAGAATTTTTTAAAAGAACCAAAGGGAAATCTGCTGTTAGGAAGTGTCAAAGATGTCATAAAACTTTCATAGAAATTTGGATAGAAAAAGCATAGTAGCAAGATCAAACAGATGGTACTATGCGGCTGGAATTCTGCAATGTATCTTTCATCGTAGAGATGAAAACTTTGTGACAAAAGGTTTATGCAGCAATATAGGAACAGTTTTTTTTTTGGCTTTTCGAATAAGGATAACTAAATTGCAGCAGCAGTAAGGTAGGAAACCAGAACCTGTTGCAATTCACGGGGAGATCAAAGGATGATCCACGGTGGTGGAGATGATGGCGGAATTCAGCGACGATCTTTTAAGCAATTGTGGGAATTGCTTTGGGCGGTTGTGGAGGGCTGATGGATGGCAGTGGAAGTGCAGTGAGATGCCAAGAACGCTGCTCTGATACCAGGTGTTAGAACCCTTGTAGATTCTAAACTTGGGGTTGATCTCTTTAAGGGATCGACCTCCTTGGAACTCTATAGGAGTTCCTCCCTCCAAGTTGCTTCTCAAATGCTGCAGAAAAGATTCATCTATTGCTTAAGAAAAGATGTGGAATACATGACTATTTATAGGGCTTCTAAACCCTAGCTCCTAATAGGACTCTTATGTTGAATCTCGTATTTTGATGATGAAACCAATTGATAATTATGTTTATGTTTAACTGCATTTTGAGTGATGCAGGTCTACTCGATCAGGATTAGACAATTAAGGCAGGAGGAATTGACGTTGCGCCGGAGGAGATCAAGTTAGGATATTGGATGGCAGAAGGCTTCGAACGTTGGGCATCGGGCCAAGAGCGGAATTGCGCCAAGGATATCGGCGTTGCGGAGGTCAACCGCCGATTGGGCAACAAGCCGCAAGAGAGGACGATGCGCCGAAGAATCGGACGAAGCGCCAACCAATGACGTGCCGAGCAACAGAATGTCAATTCGCTTTATAATAATTGTCTAGATCGGAGTAGAGTTTTTGCTTGTGTGTGCAGGATTAACTACGATAACGATGAAGACATAAAGCAAAACAAAGTGTCGGAGTCAAGCGTGAAGGATTCGTTGGGAGTTCGAGAGTTCGATGGAAGTCTGAAGGTTCGTCGGGAATGTTGCCGGAACTAGCCGAGAATGAGTAGGGAGCTTGCCGAAGGGTTTTTCGGAAGCTCGCCGGAAGGTTCGTTGGAAGTTCGCGGAGCTCACCGAGAAAGATCGGAGCTTGCCGAAGAAGCTCGTTGGAACTCGCCAAGATCAAATCGTGAAGTCTAGGAGCTTGCCGGGAGTCCGCAGAATGGTTTTCGAGAGTTTATCGGAAGACCATCGGAAGTTTGCCGGAAGCTCGCCGGAAGAAGTCTTGACTTACGGACTTTGTAATAGCTTAGAAAATATCTTTGAATTTGTAGTTAGCATGTTAATTAGGGTTAGGATTATGTGTTAATCCTATAACCCAAGTAGGGGCCAATTGGGCCCGAGTTCGGACTGGTTTGGGCCAAGTTTGGAGCCCAACCAGTGAGCTAATTTGGCCTAGGCGGTGGCACCGCCCAGCACCCGAGAGCTGGGCGGTGACACCTCCTGGGCTGGGCGGTTGCACCGTCCAGCACCTGAGCGTTGAGCGGTGGCACCGCCAACATCGGGAACATAAGATAATTCAAATTTTTGGAGCCCAAATTTGAATCCTCTTGAGGCCTATAAATACCTCTCAAGTCTCAGCTGAGAATACAACTTTTTGAGCAGCAATTGTTTGAGAGAAAGGTCTTAGAAAAGTCTTTGCTAGTCTTGTTTTCAATTTGCTAGTGTTCTCCTCCTTCTTTCTTGCTAAAAATCTGTAAGAGAGTGAACCGCTTGTAAAAGGTTGTAAGAGGGGTATTTGCCCTTCCATTTCAAGAGATTTGCTAGTGGAAGGTGGGAGCCTCATCGAAGAGGGGCCTCGCAAGTGGATGTAGGTCATTTGACCGAACCACTGTAAAATCGGCGTGATTTCTGGTTTGCATTTACTTATTATCAATTACATTACTGCAAACCATTTGCACTTTAATGCTCTACTTCTTTGTCTTCGTCTTACTTATCTCTTCAAGTTAAAACGCAATCGAAACAATTTCAAACGAAAACATTACTTTTATCGTACGAAGTTTTCGAAAGTGTTTAAATCATAAAAAGTTGATCACACTTTACCGCTGCGCTAATTCACCCCCCCCTCTTAGTGCCGCTCCGATCCGAATAATTGGTATCAGAGCCCGGTATTTCTCATTTCGGATTTACACCCGAGAGAAATGGCTCTTCATGGCTTTCAAGAGGGCTTTTCGATTTTTCGTCCACCGTTGTTTAACGGATTGGACTACACTTATTGGAAAACTCGAATGAGAGTTTTCTTGATTTCTATGAATTTGGATTTGTGGAATATCGTTGAAAACGGTTTTCAACTTCCCTCTAAACCGATGAACGAATGGTCGGATTTGGAGAAGAAGTATTTTTCTTTAAACGCAAAGGCTATGAATGCCTTATTTTGCGCTTTGGACAAAAATGAGTTCAATCGGATTTCTATGTGCGAAACGGCTTTTGATATTTGGCGTACACTTGAAATCACGCACGAGGGAACTAGTAGAGTCAAAGACTCTAAAGTTAACATTTTAATGCATGATTTCGAGCTTTTTCGAATGAAGCCGAGCGAAACCATTGTTGACATGTACACCCGTTTTACGGATGTCATTAATGGTTTACAAGCTCTTAGCAAATGTTTCTCGAATTTTGAACTTGTTAGTAAAGTTTTACGATCACTTTCTAAAGCTTGGGAATCAAAAGTAATGGTAATACAAGAAACAAAAGATTTAAATATTTTTCCACTAGAAGAACTTATCGGCTCATTGATGACATATGAAATGGTGTGCAATGCACATGATGAACACAATGAACACTTGAACCACCTTCCAAAGAACAGGAAGGATTTGGAACTTCGGACAAATGGATACCACTTGAGCAATGACTCAAGTGATGAGGACAATGAGGAACTTGAATTTTAAATACTAAATCTTAATAAGTTTATTAAACAAAAATCTAAAATAAATAATGAACTTGAACGGAGGAAGAGGCCAAAGAAGAGGAAGGCAACCAAGGATGAATCAAGAACTTCCAAAGGTGAAACGGCGAATTGGGCTTTTACGGGCTTCGACTACAAGGTAAGTAACTCAACTCTCTTGAATTATTTTGAAATTACTTGATGTTTTCCATGATGCATTTTCTCTTTTCTTTTGAATAATTATTTTTCTTGAAAATTGTATGTTTTATGTTAATAGAATAAAATGTTAGATTTAAATAATCATATATATGTGCTTGAGAAGCAAGAATGTGTATTTTGATGATTTCCATATTAACTTTCAATGATGATGCATGGTTTTTATATGGAAGGCTTGATGATATTTTTTTTAAACCTTGTCTTTGGTTTTCAAACATGATGTATGTTTTTGACATAAGAACAAAACTTGAGCATGCTAATATAAAGTCAATCACATAAATTAAAACTAAAGAAGCTTTAGTTATCTATAAGAATCATTCAAAATTATGTTCAATGAAACCATTGCATAATGATGTAATGAAAATATTAAACATTTTGAAACCATGTTTTAGTGTCATGCATAATGATCATGCTTAATAAATTTCAAAATTATGCATATGAATCTTGTGATTTATGGATTATTGATTTTTACCATAATGAAAGTGGCTTATTAATCTTTGTTGTAATAAATCTTACACTTTCGGCTTTAAACATTATACATGTTTTTATTTGGTATAAGTGAAATAAAATCATATGAATTGAAACAACTAAAAAGAGGAAAATATTTTTTCCTTGAAAAATTATTTTTCTCTATCCTATTGATCTTGATGTTTATTATGATAAATCTATGTATACCATTTTGAATCTCTTGAAAGTAATGTTGATATTTTGATGATTTTGATGATTTAAATTTGAAATGAGTTTTTATCAAAATCATGATATTAATTTCTTGGAATAACATGAGATTACCTTTGATGATCATTTTGATTCATGGAATTTTGGATTCATGACTTGGTCTTACATTTGTTTATGAGATGGTTGAAATCTTTGTACGTTTGAATTCTTCCCTTCTCCTTTAAATTTATGCATGTTATATGTTAAAGATTTAAAACCATGTTTTAGGTATCATGCATATCTAAGAAATATTGATGTGACAAATTGAATAAGTTGAAAATGAATGATGATTTTTCTCTTGAATATAACTTGTGATATTTTTTTTATATAAATCATTATTTTGATTTCTCGACATTCTATACATGAGATTTTATTATAAATCAAAATTTCTCATTAATCTATCTTCTACGATTTTACTTGATATTCTCTTAAGAGGAGATTTTCTAAATGAATCATGATTTTTCCTTGTGAGTTCTTGGAGTTATTACTTGATTTTTCTTTTAAAACAAGATCTCTTCTTTGTACTCCTATGATTTTTCTTGATATTTTATTTAAAGAAGATATTTACTATATGAATCATGCCTTTTGGTGTTCAAATGATTTTATCCTTCATGACATGATTTCTTTGTATTTATGGCTTGCATGGCTTGAAATGTTTTGGTATGATGCATGCAATGATGAAATATTCATAAAGTTAAAATGATATATGCAATACTTATGATAATGATGTACATGATGTATTTATTGCATATGATGTGTATCATGAATGCTTTAAATGATGAATGTTTGGTATCATGATCAACATGTTGATAAATGCTTAAAAATTTTAATGTTTGAGTATCATGTATGATATGCTTATTAATGATGATTGATTTATTTTTCGGTATCGTGCATGAAAAATAAGGTTATTGAAATTGTGTATGTTTTAATTTGAATATATAATGATGCACAAATAAGAATGATACTTACCTTTGTCATAATATGAAAATTGATATAAGGGTTCCCTTCTTTTTGACAATGACAAAGGGGGAGCAAGAATTTCTAGCGTGGACATCATGAAAAGAGGCAAACTAACTAGCTTGCACAATTCAAGATGAAAGCAAAAATTACACTTCTCAAAAGAGAAGATGCAAATGTAACATTTGCCAAATTGTTTGCTTGCCTCATGTAAAACATTATCTCTTGCTAGTTTGGCATTTTTGCTAGCTTGTATGTTGCAAAACTTGATCACTTTTTCAAACATTTTGCTAGCTTACACTTTGCAAAGAAAGCAAAAATGGCACTTCTAGAAGAAAGAGCTTATTATTTTGAACATCACAAGCTTGCCTATCTTAAGAAACAAAAATTACAAAAGTGCTATCTTGCCTATCTCAAAAAGCAAAACTTGCAAATTGCACATTGCAATAGGAAGCAAGAATTATGAGCTTACACAAGAAAGCTATCTTGCATTTGCTTTCGAAATATTTGCTAGCTTGTATATTGTGAAACTTACATATCGTAAAAATTGCTAGCTTGTAGTCTAAAGAGAAGCAAAAAGTTGCTATCTCAAAAGAAGCAAATGTGCTATCTTTCCTATCTTAAGAGGCAAAAATGCTAACTTGCACATCTAGCAAAACTTGACAAATTTGCATATTTCAAGAAGCAAGAGTTGCTTTCTTGAACATCTCAATATTGCTAGCTTGCATGATGTAGAACTTACTATCTTGAACATTACCAAAAGTGCTATCTTGTATGCTGTAAAACTTGCATATCTAAAACTTGATAGCTTGAATGTCCTAAGCATTATGTATTACTTGCTAAATTATTTAGCTTCAAAACTGCATGATGATAAAACTTAATATTATGTTTTTCATGCAATGAGTTGAACTTATATTACAAACACAAAGAATAGTTGTACTTCTCCTTTTTGTTGATGACAAAGGGGGAGAAGTATGTTGATGACATGATATGCATAAGTCTATGCATGAGTTCATAATGACGTGTTGCAAGTATTCATGATGAATATTGTAATGACTTGAATTCAAGGTTCTATCAATATGGCATATTGATAGGGGGAGTTTGTTTAAACTCCATGAGTCAAGTTTAACTCCATCATCAATTGGTTGTCATCATCAAAAAGGGGGAGATTGTTGAATCTCGTATTTTGATGATGAAACCAATTGATAATTATGTTTATGTTTAACTGCATTTTGAGTGATGCAGGTCTACTCGATCAGGATTAGACAATTAAGGCAGGAGGAATTGACGTTGCGCCGGAGGAGATCACGTTAGGATATTGGATGGCAGAAGGCTTCGAACGTTGGGCATCGGGCCAAGAGCGGAATTACGCCAAGGATATCGGCATTGCGGAGGTCAACTGACGATTGGACAACAAGCTGCAAGAGAGGACGATGCGCCGAAGAATCGGATGAAGCGCCAACCAATGACGTGCCGAGCAACAGAATGTCAATTCGCTTTATAATAATTGTCTAGATCGGAGTAGAGTTTTTGCTTATGTGTGCAGGATTAACTACGATAACGACGAAGACATAAAGCAAAACAAAGTGTCGGAGTCAAGCGCGAAGGATTCGTTGGGAGTTCGAGAGTTCGACGGAAGTCCGAAGGTTCGTCGGGAATGTTGCCGGAACTAGCCGAGAATGAGTAGGGAGCTTGCCGAAGGGTTTTTCGGAAGCTCGCCGGAAGGTTCGTTGGAAGTTCGTGGAGCTCACCGAGAAAGATCGGAGCTTGCCGAAGAAGCTCGTTGGAACTCGCCAAGATCAAATCGTGAAGTCTAGGAGCTTGCCGGGAGTCCGCAGAATGGTTTTCGAGAGTTTATCGGAAGACCGTCGGAAGTTCGCCGGAAGCTCGCCGGAAGAAGTCTTGACTTACAGACTTTGTAATAGCTTAGAAAATATCTTTAAATTCGTAGTTAGCATGTTAATTAGGGTTAGGATTATGTGTTAATCCTATAACCCAAGTAGGGGCTAATTGGGCCCGAGTTCAGACTGGTTTGAGCCAAGTTTGGAGCCTAACCAGTGAGCTGATTTGGCCTAGGCGGTGGCACCGCCCAGCACCCGAGAGCTGGGCGATGACACCTCCTGGGCTGGGCGGTTGCACCGTCCAGCACCCGAGCGCTGGGCGGTGGCACCGCCAGCATCGGGAACATAAGAGAATTCAAATTTTTGGAGCCCAAATTTGAATCCTCTTGAGGCCTATAAATACCCCTCAAGTCTCAGCTGAGAATACAACTTTTTGAGTAGCAATTGTTTGAGAGAAAGGTCTTAGAAAAGTCTTTGCTAGTCTTGTTTTCAATTTGCTAGTGTTCACCTCCTTCTTTCTTGCTAAAAATCTGTAAGAGAGTGAACCGCTTGTAAACGGTTGTAGGAGGGGTATTTGCCCTTCCATTTCAAGAGATTTGCTAGTGGAAGGTGGGAGCCTCATCGAAGAGGGGCCTCGCAAGTGGATGTAGGTCATTTGACCGAACCACTGTAAAATCGGCGTGATTTCTGGTTTGCATTTACTTATTGTCAATTACATTACTGCAAACCATTTGCACTTTAATGCTCTACTTCTTTGTCTCCGTCTTACTTATCTCTTCAAGTTAAAACGCAATCGAAACGATTTCAAACGAAAACGTTACTTTTATCGTACGAAGTTTTCGAAAGTGTTTAAATCATAAAAAGTTGATCACACTTTACCGCTGCACTAATTCACCCCCCCCCCCCTCTTAGTGCCACTCCGATCCTAACATCTTACTTAAGACTCCTACTTCTAACCTACTCCTAATAGGACTCCTACTCAAGACTCCTACTTCTAACCAACTCCTAATAGGACTCCTACTCAAGACTCCTGTTCCTTTACAACTCCTTATTCTTCTCTAAGAAATAACCTTCTAACCCTAGCCGGCCACTTCACCTCTTTAATAAGGGTCGGCTTAGGTAGGTTTTACATGAATGTCCCTCTCAATTAGGACTCTCCTAGTTAGAGTCCTAACAATAAGTCTGGTTTCTTCCGGCGATCTTCTGGCGAACTTCCGACGATCTCTCGGCAATGTTCCGTCATACTCCTAGCAAGCTCCTGGACTTCACGATGATCTTCTTGGTGAGTTCCGATGAGCTTCTTTGGCAAGCTCTATTGAATCTCGGATTTTGATGATAAAGTCAATTGTCATTTGTTATATAATCCATATGTTGAGATAAGTGTGCCAGATTAACTACGATGGCAGTAAGACATGCAGCAAGAGTTACGTCGGAGTCAAGACCATGATCACATTGGGTGTTCGAGAGTTCGACGGAAGTCCGGACGGTCGTCGGAGGTTTTGCGGGAACAAATCTGAGAAGTCTAGGAGTTTGCCAAAGAAGCTCGTCGGAACTCGCCAAGTGGATCGTCACAAGTCCAGGAGTTTGCCGGAAGTCCACCGGAGAATCGTCGAGGGTTCATTGGATGTTCGCTAGAAGCTCGCCGAAAGAAGCGATTGACGTATTGGAGCAAGTTGTAGTAAATGTCTTAAGAAATATCGTAGTTAGCATGTAGATTAAGCTAGGAATGAGAGGTGATCTCATTAACTTAATTTGGGGGCAATTAGGCCCTTGACAAACCCAAACTGGGCCGAATGGATCAGCCCATTTGGACCCAGATTTCCTGGCCGGCGGTGGCATCGCCTAGGCTCAGTCTCCAAGCGAGATTGGGCAGTGGTACTGCCCCTGTCAGGCAGTGGTATCGCCTGAGCTCGGTCTCCGAGAGGTAGTACTGCCCAATTATGGCGGTAGTATCGCCGAGACCTCGGAAATCCAGGAGATGACATTTTTGAGCTCCAAATTCAAACCAGTTTGGGGCCTATATAAACCCCACCCTTTCCTGCATAAAAGGGCACCAAAAATCCAATCTTACTCTTGTTGAATCTCGTATTTTGATGATGAAGTCAATTGACAATTGTTTGAATAATCAGTGTGTTGAGATAAGTGTGCAGGATTAACTACGATGAAAGTAAGACATGCAGCAGGAGTTGCGCGGGAGTCATGACAATGATCACGTTGGGAGTTCGAGAGCACGATGGAAGTTCGGACAGTCGTCGGAGGTTCTGCGGGAACAAATTCGAGAAGTCCAGAAGCTTGCCAAAGGAGCTCGTCGGAACTTGCCAAGTGGATCGTCGCAGTCCACGAGTTTGCCGGAAGTCCGCAGGAGCATCACCGAGGGTTCATTGGATGATCGACGGAAGTTCGCCGGAATCTCGTTGGAAGAAGCGATTGACGCGTCGGAGCAAGTTGCAGTAAATGTCTTAGGGAATATCGTAGTTAGCACAATAATTAAGTTGGAAATGAGAGGTGATCCCATTAACTTAATCTTGGGGCAATTGGGCCCCTGAAAAACCCAAATTGGACCGAATGGATCAACCCATTCGGACCCTGATTTTTGCCAGGCAGTTGAACCGCCCAAGGCAGGAGGTTGCACCGCTTGGGCTCAGTCTCCGAGCGAGACTAGGAGGTGCAACCGCTCCAGCCAAGCAGTGGCACCGCCTGGGCTTAGTCTCTGAGCGAGACTGGGCTGTGCAACCTCCCTCCTCTAATAGGAGGTGGCACCGCTTGAGCTCGGTCTTCGAGGTCTGCCAGGCGGTGCAACTGAGTCAGTCAGGAGGTGCAACCGCCCCTGACAGGAGGTGGCACCGCCCAGAGGCTCAGTCTTCGAGCTCTACCAGGCGGTGCAATCGCTCCAATCAGGAGGTGCAACTGCCTGATCCCGGAATTTCGGGAATTGACAGTTTTGATCTCCAAATTTGAACTAGGTTGGGGCCTATAAATACCCCACCCATTCAGCACTGAAAGGGTATGAACTTACACCGAAATCTTGATCTTTTTCTGTGATTCTTAGAGCTCAAAATTGTTGTAAAGGCTAAAAGTTCTTCTCCCTCTTTTCTTCCAAGTTCTGAGTTGTAAAGAGAGGAGAGAAAGGTTCTGTAAGGGTTGTCTCCTGAGCCCGTCAAAAGGAGTGAAACTGTAAAAGGACAGTTGGCCTTCGCCTATTGAAGGAAGGCCTCTAGTTGACGTCGGTGACCTCGTCGGTGGAGGAAGCCAAAAGTGGAGTAGG
The DNA here is from genome assembly GCF_036884655.1 of Musa acuminata AAA Group. Taxonomy (NCBI): domain Eukaryota; kingdom Viridiplantae; phylum Streptophyta; class Magnoliopsida; order Zingiberales; family Musaceae; genus Musa; species Musa acuminata. Next base: position 17,951,418 of record NC_088337.1, on the reverse strand, counting down.
TCAAGACTGACCGAACCACTCTAAATCTCTGGTTTACTTTCATTTTGAGCACTTTATCATTACTGCAAACCTCCTACATAGCTACTGCTCTCTGCGCTTTTACGAACAAGTTTCTAAGTTCTGTTCTTTTCGAATCTGCATTCAGACGTAAATCGGTGTTTTCGTACGATCTCTACATTGCGGTTTACACTTACGTTTTGATTCTATTTATAACTGCAAACTGTCTTCTGCACTTTTACGAACGAGTTTCTTTGCAGTTTACATTTACGTCTTGATTCTGTTTATAACTGCAAACTGATTTCTGCGCTTTTACGAACGAGTTTCTCTGCAGTTCACGTTTACATTCCATTTATAACTGCAAACTGACTTCTACGCTTTTACGAACGAGTGTCTAAGTTCAAATCTTTTCGAATCTACGTTTTGACGTAAAACTGTGTTTAGACGCAAACTGCGCTTAGACGCAATCTGCGCTTAAGACACAAACTGCGCTTAAACGCAAACTGCGCTTAGACGCAATCTGAGCTTCGACGTAATCTGCGCTTAGACGCAAACTGCGTAAACTGCTCTTAGACGCAATCTGAGCCTAAGACGCAAACTGCACTTAGATGCAAACTGCGCTTAGTCGCAATCTGCATTTAGATGCAAACTGCATTTAGACACAAACTACATTTAGACGCAAACTGCGTAAACTGCACTTAGACGCAAACTGTGTTTAGACGTAAACTGTACTCAATCATAAGTAATCTTAGAATCGGTTTTTGCATCAAAATAGTTTCTATCAAACAAACGCAGCTTTCATTTTTAATCGCTGAAAGATTTCCGCTGCACTAATTCACCCCCCCCCCTCTTAGTGCTCTCGATCCTAACAATTGGTATCAGAGCCCGGTTAACTCTCAAACGGATTAAAACCCAAGAGAGATGGCTTACGCCGGAAACCAAGAGGGCCATTCCATTACACGTCCACCCATGTTTAATGGGACGGACAACACCTATTGGAAGACCCGAATGAGGATCTTCCTTATTTCTATGGACGTTGAACTCTGGAATCTTGTCGAGAATGGTTTTTCAAAGTCTTCTCTTCCAATGATCGATTGGAACGATTCGGAGAAGAAGGCTTTCGCTCTTAATGCAAAGGCTATGAATGCCTTATTTTGCGCACTTGACAAAAACGAGTTTAATCGTGTTTCGATTTGTGAAACTGCATTTGATATTTGGCACACACTCGAGGTGACTCATGAAGGCACAAGTAGAGTGAAAGAGTCAAAAATCAATCTTTTGTTACACTCTTTTGAACTTTTTCGGATGAAACCGAGTGAGACTATTGGCGACATGTTTACCCGTTTCACGGATGTTGTCAACGGTCTAAAAGGACTCGGAAAAAGTTTTTCGGATTTTGAGCTCGTAAATAAGATACTAAGATCCCTTCCTAAGAGTTGGGATCCTAAAGTCATTGCTATTCAAGAGGCAAAAGATCTAAACAACTTCCCTCTTGAAGAACTAATTGGGTCATTATGACCTACGAGATGACTTGCAAAGCTCATGAAGAGCAAGGAGACATCCTTCCAAAGAACAGGAAGGATATGACACTTAGAACTTTGGAAGACCACTTGAGAGAAAACTCAAGTGATGAGGACTGTGACGATGACCTGGCACTTCTAACAAGAAAATTTAAAAAGTTCATTAAAAGAAACAAGTTTAAGAATGATACTAAAAATAAACTTGAACCCAAGAAAGATCAAGTTATTTGCTATGAGTGCAAAAAGCCGGGACACTACAAGAGTGACTGTCCTCAAGCCAAGAAGAGAACAACAAAGAAGAAGGCGCTCAAAGCAACATGGGATGATTCGAGCGCGTCTGAAGAAGAGGAGTCTAACACCGAGCAAGTTGCTCATTACGCCTTAATGGCCATCGGAGAGGAGGTAACGAATTATTAGATGCTGATTTATCTTTAGATGAACTATTAAATGCCTTCCATGACTTATTTGATGAATACAAGATTATCAATAGAAAATACAAATTGTTGAAAAAAGAACATGATAGTCTTACTTGTGATTTTGATAAGTTAAAAATTGAACATCATGATAGTTTAAATTCATTTATCAAATGTCATGATCTAGAAACTTTTCAAAAAGAAAACCTGCTACTCAAGGACACCTTGAAGAAATTCGAGGTTGGTAGCAAGTTATTGAACATGATCCTTGCAAACAAGGGTCACGTTCCAAAAAGAAGTGGAATTGGATTTGTGAGAAGTCCTCACCTAAATCCAACCACCTTTATAAAAGGCCCCATCTTACATGTTCAACACCAAGCAAAATGCAACTTTTGTTGCAAAATTGGACACAAGACACTTTACTGTCCATTCAAGAAAATTAGTCCAAACAAATTGATTTGGGTTCCTAAAGGAACCATGATAAACTCTATGCAACATGATAAACAATATAGATCTATCCTTGAGGCACCCAAAAGCAAATGGGTACCTAAAAATTATCCTTTCTTGTAGAAACCCATACCATCGCAAGCTAGGAGCAAGAGATGGTACCTTGATAGTGGATGCTCAAGGCATATGACCGGAGATCCATCTCAATTCTCTAAGTTCACTAGCAAAGACGAAGGCTATGTCACCTTCGGAAACAACAACAAGGGTAAAATCACAAATACGACCTAGATACAATCTTGTTTAACTTTTCAAGAATTAGAAACATATGATTCTCAAATTCACATATCCCTGGATTTTCGAACCCATCAATTTCGTCCTTTCATAACCTTCTAACTTAACTCGTATCATGAAATCACTAACTCTGTCATGATCTTGCAAAACTTATCAACTTGAAGAAACTATCACAAACTTGTGTATGACATTGAGAATGTACACGTTAAAAATCTACCTTGATCGTACCAAAGTCCCTGTCTTAAATTGAAAATTCTTACGTAATTACGTAGGAAAAGTTGAATGAAAACTCTCCTCAAGACGAAAAATTTTCAGATCAAGTGTTCACCAGGCGGTGGCACCGCCCCAGCTGGAGGTAGCACCTCCAGCTGTCACGTGTTGCAAGCAGTTGCACCGCTCCAGCCAGAGGTGCAACCGCTCGCAACTCTGCCCTTTTATAACTCAAGCTAGGGCCGGCGGTGAAACCGACCCCAACTCATTTCCTTCCCTCCTCTACTCTCCTAAGCCTCCTCCATCCCCATTTCCCCCATCTTAGCATCCCAAATACTCTTCATTTCGAAGCAAAGCATCAACATTCCTTCCCTCTCTTGAAGATCCCTCTCTTGAAGATCTCATTAAGGTACTCTCTAAGAAGCCCTTAAACTATGTTTCTTGATTTATTTACTTTTGCTCATCACTATTATTCTAAACAGCAGTAGTTATGGGATCTAGAAGATCCTCAAGGGACAAAGGAAAGAGGAGATTAGTAGGAGACTTTGATTCCACCCTTTTCGATTCAAAATACCATGCTGAAAAATTTTCCTCTTTTGAACTTAGGAATGTCAACAAGGGAAAATACGTAGATTTAAGTGAGCTAAGAGACTTAGAGACAATCCAGTGGTTTGCAAACTTAGATCTACTCCCTATCTTACAAATTAATGAACCCATCTATCCAAGACTAGTAAGATTGTTTTACAACAACATACTAGTAGATGAAGAAGAAAGGATGTCCACTTATCTCTTAGGACAACATATTTCAATTACGGATAGATTCATTTGCGACATGATAGGCATTCCCATGAAAAGTAGAGGACTTTACTTTAGAGGATCATGGGATGATGAAAATGTTGGAACAACATACGTTGAAGCCCTACAAACAATTTTTGCCAATCCGAACTTAGAATTTGTTCCTAAAAGTTGTGAACATTTACTGCCTCTAAACACTAAGGTACTTCATCACATCCTAACTAGCATCATTCTTCCTAAACAATATCATCATGATGAAGTAAGCCAATTAGAATTAGGAACTATGTATATGATCATGAAAGGAAATGACATCTGTCTTGGTTATCTTATCCAACAAAACATGTTGGAACTATCTAAGAAAGACATGATGCTTCCATATGGTGGTATAATAACTAGAATAATGAAAGCCTATGATATTCTAATACCACCGGAAGAAGAAGTAATGAAAGTAGATAGATTCAGCATAATTAATAAAAATCTACTTCACCGACTAAGATGTTTTTATAGAAACGGCAACTGGGTTAGAATGCCAAGAAGAACTGATCCCCCTCAACCTGAACCAGAACCAGAAACACCAGTCTTTAGGGGTACCCAATCTCCTCCGATCTGTCCCTTTGAGGAAACACATCTATTGGAGCAAACTCACACGTCATCTGTCGAAGACATCGGGATTCGGATGGATCGATTCGAACAAAGACAAGAACGACTTGAACATCGACAAGATCAAATCCTAACTGAGCTGCAGCAAATACATCGACAATTTGATTCTTTATTTAGGCACTTTAATCTTCCACCTCATGAATAAACTTGTATGAATACAATCATCCGCTGTTGTTGTAAACTCCTCATGGACTTTATCTTTGATATGGCATGTTGAAAACTCCATATGTTACTCATCATGAAGGACTTTGTCTTTGATATGGTTACCTGATATGTTGTAAACTCCATATGTTACTCTTTACCTTGATCTGTAAGCATATGCAAAGGTACAAACATCTCTTGTTGTTTATCTCGGATTTTACATTGAAACTAAATGTTTTGAAAACCTTATGCCTTGATAAACATAAAGTGACATACCAATGTTGATGTGTCCGAATACTTAAACTAGTTAAAATTATTTTTCGGACGTTATTGATTACTACTACATGCCTTGGTATCACTTGATCAAATAACATGTTGAAAATTATGTGACAAATGTTTTTGGAAATTAGTAGCTTACTCATATCCGAATGCATTGAAAAGTTCATCTTATTTTCGGTTTGAATGCTAAAAATAGGATTTTCCTGTACACTCTTATGAAAACCTTTGAAAAATGAGTTTTCTCCTTCAAGCAAAGAATTATAACATAACAAGGAGAAGAAATATTCAATGCATGTCAAGCCTTCCTTTATGTGCTTGATAACCTGCTGGAATGACATCTACCATGCTTTTTAAGAATGCTACCATGCTTTTTGTTGATGACAAAGGGGGAGAAATATATGAATTGATATGTTTTGCTAATATATGAATTGATATGTTTGCTATCACTAATGATGATATGATCACTGATGCTGATATGCTTGATGATATGGTTGCTATCACTGATGCTATGATTAGGCCATACTTGCATCACCAAGAAATATATGATTGCCATATGCCTTGTATCAAGATATCAAACAAAAATTTGCATCATACGAACTGATATCTTACCATGTGATGCAATGCTACACTTGCTAAAATATTTGAAATGTGTACATCATGTAATGATATCAAAATCATGTTTCACAGCTTTACATGTCGATATCTTACAATATGATGAATTGCTACAATTACAATCATTCAAACTTGTTAAATTTAAAAATGTATGTCAAGCCTTGACATCATCTTCAAAGAGATACATTATGATAGGAATCATAATGGGAATATGTCTCTTGAATTTATAAAGTTTTTAAATTCAAGAAGTATGGCATATTGACAGGGGGAGTTAAGGTTAACTCCATTATCAATTGATTATCATCATAAAAAAGGGGGAGATTGTTGAATCTCGGATTTTGATGATGAAGTCAATTGACAATTGTTTGACTAATCAGTGTGTTGAGATAAGTGTGTAGGATTAACTACGATGAAAGTAAGACATGCAGCAGGAGTTGCGCGGGAGTCATGACAATAATCACGTTGGGAGTTCGAGAGCTCGACGGAAGTTCGGACAGTCGTTAGAGGTTCTGCGGGAACAAATCCGAGAAGTCCAGAAGCTTGCCAAAGGAGCTCGTCGGAACTTGCCAAGTGGATCGTCGCAGTCCACGAGTTTGCCGGAAGTCCGTAGGAGCATCACCGAGGGTTCATCGGATGATCGACGGAAGTTCGCCGGAAACTCGCCGGAAGAAGCAAGTGACGCACCGAAGCAAGTTGCAGAATATGTCTTAGGAAATAATCGTAGTTAGCACTTTGATTAAGTTAGAAATGGGAGGTGATCCCATTAGCTTAATCTTGGGGCAATTGGGCCCCTGAAGAACTCAAATTGGGTCGAATGGTTCAACCCATTCGGACCAAGGTTGCTGTGGGAGGTGCAACTGCCCAGGCAGGGAGGTAGCACCGCCCAAGCTATGTCTCCCAGCGAGACTGGGCGGTGCAACCGCCCCAGCCAAGAGGTGCAACCGCCCAGGGCTCAGTCTCCGAGCGAGACTGGGCGGTGCAACCTCCTCTGTCAGGAGGTAGCACCGCCAGAGCTCAAGTTTCGAGCTCTGCCAGGCGGTGCAACCTCCCCAGTCTGGAGGTGCAACCGCCTGAGCTCGGTCTTCGAGCTCTGGCAGAGAGGTGCAACCGCCCCTGACAGAGGTAGCACCGCCTAGAGGCTCAGTCTTCGAGCTCTGCCAGGCGGTGCAACCTCTCCAGTCAGGAGGTGCAACCGCCTGATCTCGGAATTCCGGGATTTGATCATTTTGAGCTCCAAATTTGAACTGGGTTGGGGCCTATAAATACCCCACCCATTCAGCACTGAAAAGATACAGAATCACACCGAATTCTTGATCTTTTCTGTGATTCTAAAAGCTCAAATTTGTGTTAAGTCCAAAAGTTCTCCTCTTTCTGTTCTTCAAGTCTTGAGTTGTAAAGAGAGGAGAGAAAGGTTCTGTAAGGGTTGTCTCCTGAGCCCATCAAAAGGAGTGAAACTGTAAAAGGGCAGTTGGCCTTCGCCTATTGAAGGAAGGCCTCTAGTTGACGTCGGTGACCTCGTCGGTGGAGGAAGCCAAAAGTGGAGTAGGTCAAGACTGACCGAACCACTCTAAATCTCTGGTTTGCTTTCATTTTGAGCACTTTATCATTACTGCAAACCTCCTACATAGCTACTGCTCTCTGCGCTTTTACGAACAAGTTTCTAAGTTCTGTTCTTTCCGAATATGCATTCAGACGTAAATCTGTGTTTTCGTACGATCTCTACATTGCGGTTTACACTTACGTTTCGATTCTATTTATAACTGCAAACTGTCTTCTACGCTTTTACGAACGAGTTTCTTTGCAGTTTACATTTACGTCTTGATTCTGTTTATAACTGCAAACTGATTTCTGCGCTTTTACGAACGAGTTTCTCTACAGTTCACGTTTACATTCCATTTATAACTGCAAACTGACTTCTGCGCTTTTACGAACGAGTGTCTAAGTTCAAATCTTTCCGAATCTACGTTTTGACGTAAAACTGTGTTTAGACGCAAACTGCGCTTAGACGCAATCTGCACTTAAGACGCAAACTGCGCTTAAACGCAAACTACGCTTAGACGCAATCTGAGCTTCGATGCAATCTGCTCTTAGACGCAAACTGCGCAAACTACGCTTAGACGCAATCTGAGCCTAAGACGCAAACTGCACTTAGATGCAAACTGCGCTTAGTCGCAATCTGCATTTAGACACAAACTGCATTTAGACGCAAACTGCGTAAACTGCGCTTAGACGCAAACTGTGTTTAGACGTAAACTGTACTCAATCATAAGTAATCTTATAATCGGCTTTTGCATCAAAATAGTTTCTATCAAACAAACGCAGCTTTCGTTTTTAATCGCTGAAAGATTTCCGTTGCACTAATTCACCCCCCCCCTCTTAGTGCTCTCGATCCTAACAACTCTGTGATTTTTAGAGCTCAAAAGTGTTGTATATGCTAAAAGTTCTCCTCCCTCTTTTCTTCCAAGTTTTGATCATTCAAGAGAGGAGTGAAAATTCTATAAGAGTTATCTCCTAAGCCTGTCAAAAGGAGTGAAATTGTAAAAGGGTGGTTGGCCTTCGCCTATTGAAGGAAGGCCTCTAGTGGACGTCGGTGACCTCGTTAGAGGAGGAAGCCAATGGGACGGACTACACCTATTGGAAGACCCGAATGAGGATCTTCCTTATTTTAATGGATTTTGAACTTTGGAATCTTGTCGAAAATGGATTTTTGAAGTCTTCTCTTCCAATGATCGATTGGAATGAATTAGAGAAGAAGACTTTCGCTCTTAATGCAAAGGCTATGAATGCCTTATTTTGTGCACTTGTTAAAAATGAGTTCAATCGTGTTTCGGTTTGTGAAACCGTGTTTGATATTTGGCATACACTCGAAGTGACTCACGAAGGCACAAGTAGAGTGAAAGAGTCAAAAATCATTCTTTTGATACATTCTTTTGAACTTTTTCGAATGAAACCGAGTGAGACTATTGGCGACATGTACACCCATTTCACTGATATCATCAATGGTCTAAAAGGACTCGGCAAAAGTTTTTCGGATTTTGAGCTCGTAAATAAGATTCTAAGATCCCTTCCTAAGAGTTGGGACCCTAAAGTGACTACTATTCAAGAGGCTAAAGATTTAAACAACTTTCCTCTTGAAGAACTAATCGGGTCATTAATGACCTATGAAATGACTTGCAAAGCTCATGAAGAGCAAGAAGACATCCTTCCAAAGAACAGGAAGGATATGACACTTAGAACTTTCGATGACCACTTGAAAGAAAACTCAAGTGATGAGGACTGTGACGATGACTTGACACTTCTAACAAGGAAATTTAAAAAATTTATTAAGAGAAACAAGTTTAAAAATGACACAAAAAATAAATTTGAACCCAAAAATGATCAAGTTATTTGCTACGAGTGCAAAAAGCTGGGACACTAGAAAAGTGATTGTCCCCAAGCTAAGAAGAGAACAGCAAAGAAGAAGGCACTCAAAGCAATGTGGGATGACTCAAGTGCGTCCGAAGAAGAGAAGTCCAACACCGAACAAGTTGCTCATTATGCCCTAATGGCCATCGGAGAGGAGGTAACAAATTAAATTGATGCAGATTTTTCTTTTTTTGATAAGTAAAAGTAAATTGATTTTGTGTAAAGTTTCTACAAATAGCTTTATCTATACAAGTTATAGACGAAGCTAGGTAACTCATAGAGTACTCATGTGGTAGTTATGACTACATATGCTATAGACTATAACTCTTAACTATGGCCAACTAATAAAATTGAAAGTCCAGATATGCCAAGATTTCCTGTGGGTATAGCTTTTGACATCATGCCCAAGATCTTTAGCTAATAGCAAAATTGAATTTGATAAAAATATCTTTTTCTCTCTATGTAAGGTGCTCCATTTTGAGATCGTTTTCCATACATGATCTTGAGTCTCTAATAATCTCTATCAAGAGCTGAGCATTGTTTGTGTGTTGACACTCAAAGATTATGCTACATCTTTCCTTCCACATCCACCAAATAGCGCATCTGAATATAACCTTTGTCAATTATGTAAGAGGCCCTTTTCTTGAAAAACATTGTATGAGGTCAGCTAATTCTTGATGCAAGTTTGGTTGCGGCATTCTATTGAGTTCGAATCGCTGGAGAATCTCCTTCCATATCCATTTAGTATAGTCACAAGCAACATAGAGATGGTCAACAGTTTCTTCTTGTTGCATGCAAAGGGAGCATCGGTTAACATGATGGATACCTCTTCTTTTCATATTGTCTATTATAGGTAGTTTATTCAGAAGGGCCTGCCATGTACATAAGGAATGTCTTTGTGATCCCGATCGATCCCATGTCCAACTGCTTGGGAGCCACTTGTTATTTCTTTGCCTAATTTGATTCCATGCGGATGTGGCACTAAATTTACCATTGTCATGAAGCCAAATAAGTACATTTGAAGGGTTGTTCCTAATTGAAATAGCTGTGATAGTCGGCCAAAGTGATAACATTTCAGGAGAAATAGGAGTAGGGAGACACCAGGTACCATTAGCAATTAACTCGGAAACCTTCCAATCTTTGGGAGCCCCAAGGTATTTTCGTATTCTGTCACCATATAATTGAAATATACTTTTCCCATTCACCCAAGGATCGTACCACATATTAGTATTAGTTCTAGTAGAGATTGCATAAGAAATGTGTTTGATTAGCCAATTCCTTGCCTTTAAAATTCCTTTCCAAGCTATAGAGTGGTATGTTCTTGTTAAAATTTCCCAAATCAATTCATTTGAAAGATACCTAGCAGAAACCCATTGTGACCATAAGGAACATTTGTTTTGCAAAAGGTCCCACAATTGCTTTACTAAATATGCTTTATTCCAATCTCTAGTATTTCTCAAGTTCAGCCCCCCTTCATCTTTCGGTTTGCAGATGCTGTCCCAATTTACCATATGCATTGTCTTATCATTTGTGCCATTCCAGAAGAAGTTTATTAATAACCGTTCAATATCTTGGAGAAGTCCAATAGGCAGAAGAAATGCATTAGACCAATATATAGAGTAAGAATACAACACCGAACGGATGGGTTCAAGTCGTCCTGCTTTTGAAAGAAGCCTATTTTTCTAGGAGGAAACTCTATTCTTTATTTTTTGCAGGATAGGCTGACAGTAGGTTTTGTGAATGCCACTATTCTGAATGATTTTGGTATAGTTTCTGGCCTTTAGTTAAATCATGCGAAAAGTAAAGTCTACACGAGCCCTTGCATTGAGGACAAAAATGTTATTACACATACCCTAGGGGTTAGTGAGGGAAATCTGCCAGTTACATATCTTGGTCTCCCACTCATTTTGATGCAAATTTATCATTTGATAAATTATTAAATACCTTCCATGACTTATTTGATGAATGCAAAACAATTAGTAGAAAATATAAATTATTAAAAAAGGAGCATGATAGTCTTATTAGTAATTTTGATAAATTAAAAACTGAATATCATGATAGTTTAGCTCTATGTATAAAATGCCATAATATAGTAACTCTCTAAAAAGAGAACTTGCTACTTAAGGACACCTTGAAGAAATTTGAGGTTGGTAGTAAGTCTTTGAACATGATCCTTACAAATAAGGGTCATGTTCCCAAAAGAAGTGAAATCGGATTTGTGAGAAGTCCTCACTAAAATCCAACCACCTTCATAAAAGGCCCTATCTTACATGTTCGACACCAAAGCAAATGTAACTTTTGTTACAAACATGGATACAAAACGTAGCCCGAACAAACATGTCCATTCAAGAAAATTAGCCCGAACAAACTGATTTGGGTTCCTAAAGGAACCATGATAAACTCTATGCAACATAATAAACAATGTAGATCAGTTTTTGAGGTACCCAAAAGGAAATGGGTACCTAAAAATTATCCTTTCTTGTAGAGACATACACCATCACAAGCTAGAAGCAAGAGATGGTACCTTGATAGTGGATGCTCAAGGCATATGACCGGAGATCCATCTCAATTCTCTAAGCTCACTAGCATAGACGAAGGCTATGTCACATTCGTAGACAACAACAAGGGTAAAATCATTGGCAAATGAACCATAGGTAACAAATCCAACTTTTTATTGCAGATGTTTTATTAGTTGATGGTTTAAAACATAACCTCTTAAGCATTAGTCAATTATGTGATATAGGATATATCGGTAAATTTGAATCTAATGTTTGCATCATTGAAAAACCACACAAAAACACATCTCTGATTGCATTAAAACAGAATAACATATACACCATTGACATCAATGATCTTTGCAATGAAATGTGTTTCCCGGTTTTGAATGAGGATGCTTGGCTTTGGCATAGGAGATTTGGTCATGCTAGCATAAAACTAATTACTCAAATATCATCCAAAGAACTTGTACGAGGAATTCCTCATATCAAGTTCATCAAAGATAATGTGTATGATGCTTGTCAACTAGGAAAACAAATTAAGGGTAGTTTCAAATCTAAGAATCAAATAAGCACCTCTAGGCCCTTACAATTGATCCATATGGACTTGTTCGGACCAATCTCTACATCAAGCCTAGGAGGTAGCAAATACGCCTTCGTCATTGTAGATGACTATAGTAGATACACATGGACTTATTTCTTGAAACACAAAAATGAATGCTTTAGATATTTCACCAAGTTTTGTAAACTTGTTCAAAATGAAAAGGGTTTTATGATTTCATCAATTCGAAGTGATCACGGTGGTAAATTTTAAAATAGTGATTTCCAAGAATTTTGTAAATCTAATGGATACAACCACAACTTCTCTACTTCAAGAAATCCTCAACAAAATGGAGTAGTAGAAAGAAAGAATATAAATTTGCAAGAAATGGCAAGAACCATGTTGAATGAACATAGCCTACCCAAATATTTTTGGGCCGAAGCCGTAAACACTACATGCTATATATTGAATAGAGTTCTAGTAAGACCCTTACTCACCAAAACTTCCTACGAGTTGTAGAACAATAAAAAACCCAATGTTTCATATTTTAAAGTTTTTGGGTGTAAGTGTTTTATCTTGAATGAAAAAGATACCTTAGGAAAATTTGATGCTAAATCCGATGAAGGAATTTTTCTTGGTTATTCTTTGGTTTCTAAAGCTTTTTGTATCTTCAATAAAAGAACTTTAATTATAGAAGAATCCATTCATGTTGTTTTCAATGAGATTTTCGAAATCAAGAAAAATGATTTTGATGATGATGTTAATTTTGATTCTTTGAATTTAAATGAAACCCCTTCTGCAACTAGCAACTTAGATGCATCTACTTCCGAAACATCCTTACCCAAGGATTAGAAGTATGTAGATGCTCATCCTAAGGAGCTAATTCTAGGAGACATACCTAAGGGGGTTCAAACACGTTCTTCTCTTAAAAATTTTTGTGTCAACGCCACTTTTCTCTCCCAAATTGAACCTAAATGTATTGACAAAGCCATGAAAGATGATTTATGGATTATCGCAATGCAAGATGAGTTAAATTAATTTGAGAGAAATGAGGTGTGTAAGCTTGTTCCTAGGCCAAATGACCATTTAGTTATTGGTACTAAATGGGTCTTTAGAAACAAGCAAGATGAATATGGTATCGTGGTTAGAAATAAGGCTAGATTAGTGGCCAAAGGTTTCAACCAAGAAGAAGGTATTGATTACGAAGAAACCTTCGCTCTTGTGGCTAGATTAGAAGTCATAAGGATACTCCTTGCCTATGCTAATAATAATAATTTTAAGTTGTTTCAAATGGATGTGAAAAGTGCTTTTCTTAATGTCTTTATTTCTGAAGAAGTTTATGTTGAACAACCTCCTGGATTTGAAAATAATAGCCTCCCTAATCATGTATTTAAATTAACTAAAGCTCTCTATGGTTTAAAACAAGCCTCAAGGGCTTGGTATGAGAGACTTAGTACTTTTCTTATTGAAAATAATTTCACAAAAGGCAAGGTCGATACTACATTGTTTATTAAGAATTTTAAAAATAATTTTCTCATTGTTCAGCTTTATGTTGATGATATTATCTTCGGTTCTATGAATGAATGTCTTTGTGAATCTTTTGCCAAAACCATGAGTCTCGAATTTGAAATGAGTTTGATGGGAGAATTAACCTTTTTCTTAGGCTTACAAGTTAAGCAACTAAGCAATGACATCTTTATTAGTCAAACTAAATATGCTTTAGATCTGTTGAAAAGATTTAATATGGATACCTCAAAAGCTATTAACACTCCTATAAGCACCTCCACTAAGTTAGAAGTTGATGAAAGTGGAGAAAGCTTCGATAAAAAAACTTATAGGGGCATGATAGGAAGTTTACTTTACCTCACTACAACTAGACCAGATATCATATTCAGTGTAGGACTTTGTGTTAGGTTTCAATCGAACCCTAAGATATCTCATCTCAAAGCAGTTAAAAATATACTTAGATATCTTAAAGGTACCATAAATCTAGGATTATGGTATCCAAAAACCGAGAATTTTGAGTTAATTGCTTATGCTGATGCGGATTTTGCTGGGTGTAGACTAGATAGAAAAAGCACATCAGGAACATGTCAAATTTTGGGACATTCCCTTATTTCCTGGTCATCTAAGAAACAAAACTCGGTTGCACTATCAACAACCGAAGCTGAGTATATTGTAGTTAATGCATGCTGTGCACAAGTTGTATGGATGAAAAATACCTTAGAAGATTATAAAGTCAATCTTAAAATCATTCCCATTAAATGTGATAACACAAGTGCAATATGTTTAACAAAGAATCACATTCAACACTCAAGAACAAAACATATTGATATTAGACATCACTTTATACAAGATCATGTCACTAATCATGATGTAATCATAGAGTTCATTGATACTAAGCATCAACTAGCTGATATTTTTACAAAACCTCTAAGTGAAGAACAATTTGATTTCATTAGAAGAGAATTAGGAATGTTAATATGTCCGAATGCATGAACTTGTTAAGATTATTTTTTGGACTTTTTTGGTTTAATGATCAAATCACTTAATTGCCATGATGATTTTACACAATTACATGCCTTAATTACATGTTGGAAATTATGTGTTTTGGATACAAAAATTTCCATGATAATAAGCATGTTTTATCTTTATGATTGAATTTGAAAATCTATAGCAAAACCTTTTCCGAATGCATGAAAGTGTTAAATTTTTGATAAGACCCTAAAGGTCTTGTCGTCGCTCTGATACCAAATGATAAGACCCTAAAGTCTTATCGTGAAAGAAAGGGGAGAAATGGGGATGATAATGTGGTTGTGGTGGGTATGGCACAACGAGGAGGGGACGTTGCTGGCTGGGGAGTGGCGGCGGCGATGGTCGAGTGGCCGAGAAGCAACGGCGGCGGTGGAGAAGGAGGAGTCGGTAGTGTCGCATTTGGGAACAAGGGCAACCGGTGAGTTGCCCTGTTTTTGTCACTACAGATGTAGAGCAAGGAGGATCGGCGGCTGGGAGGCGTGCGGCAGTCATCGCATGGTGGCTGGCAGCAGTGGTGGCTCGGCAACGAAGGAGAGGGGTGGCATTGAAGTGGCCGAGAAGTAGCGGCGGCGGTAGAGGCAACCGACGCCTGGGGTAGCAGAGGGAACGGCGGCTGCTCTGTTTTTATCACACCACAGAAATAGCGATGCCGACAGATCACGCGGCCGAAGCTGCAACCGAGGTAAGGCAGCGATAGCGGTGCGGCTAGGGCAGCATCGCCGACGGTAGAAGCGACGATGGGTGGTCCGCTGGCTGGGAAATGGCGGCCGCGGCCCTTCTCGCTCGAGCGAGATGCGTGCAGTGAGGTCGCTGGCTAGGGGGGGGAGGGCAGCGGCGACGGTGGTGTCTGTCGGTTGGGGAGCAGCGGTGGCGGGTGGGCTGGCCGGAAACAGGGGTCCGGCAGGGGAAGCAGGGGTGGTAGCGGCTTCTTCTTCTTCCTCTTGCTTTTTTTTTTTTTTTTCCAAAGATGAAGATAACTGTAACAAAGGGCAGCGGCGACGCAGAGGTTCCTTCTCGGTTGAGAAGGATTAGTGTTCGTGACTGTCGACTTCACCCTTCCTCACATAATTTTTTTTTTTTTTTTGAGATGACGAACTACAGCGAGAACGCCGAGGATCGCTGCTCTGATACCAAATGATAAGACCTTAAAGGTCTTATCATAGGCTCTGATACCAATTGATAAGACCCTAAAGGTCTTATCGTCGCTCTGATACCAAATGATAAGACCCTAAAGGTCTTATCGTAGGCTCTGATACCAAATGATAAGACCCTAAAGTCTTATCGTAAAAAAGAAAAGAGAAAGGGATGATCACTTCGAGGGGATCAGCCTCCTTGATCGCTTCGAGGGGATTGGCCCTCCTTGATCGCTTCGAGGGGATCGGCCTTCTAGGGTTTGTCAAAAGACAGAATAATATTTTTCATAGATCTGTGCAACGTAGAACTTAAGCCCCCAGTTTGTTGAAATTTGCTAAGGCTCTCTAGTAGGCTTTTTTTGAAATCATTAAGTGTTTCTTGCAGTCGGTTCTCCATTCTGATTTCCAATGCTTCCATTTGTGCTTTCACCGAGTTATCAGTGGCCATTGCGTAAGACTGCAAATCTATAATCTCAACTCTTGTTTTTAGTGTCGGTCAAGGGCATCAACACTGTCAATGTGAAGTTGCCAAGGAGGTGGACGCCAAGGGCAGTGCTGCGGTTCCTGCGCTGGAGGAAGAGTAGCTACCCTGTTTCTATCGCTGCGTGTGGTGAGAGCACCGGGGTTGGAAGGTGACTGTGCTGATGTGGCTGTAGCTGCTGCGACCCCAGGGGCGATCGCCGAGCAACGGGGTTGAGGCTGCGGTGATGGCAAACTATGGTGATGGCAACCTGTGGTTGTGGTAGAATATGCTAAGCAAGGGGGAGGCGACGTTGATGCGGCCGAGGTTGAGAAGAGGAATCGGTGTTGCGTGCGCTGCTGGGGTTGAGGCAAGGTAGTGTACTTGCTGCAGTTGCTGAGTTCGCTGTTGGAGGGCGATTGCTGCAGAACGAGGGGTTGGTCGTTGGCCGGGAGCGACGACGGTGGTTACAATCGGTGGCTATGGCAGTAGAGGGTGCCACTGTTTTTGTTGCTGCGTGGTGGTTGTTGCGTACTATGTTTTTGTTGCACCACCGAAGGAGTTGGCTGGAAGGATCACGAGCGGTTGAGGAGAAGGCTGCGGTGGCTAGCAGTAGCGGTGGTCGCTGGCCGGAGCGCAGCGTTGGCAGTGAAGAAAAAGACAGCGAGCGTCGTCGCTGGCCGGGAAGTTACGATGCTAGAGATGGGAAACAGAGCCTACGGTAAGACCTTTAGGGTCTTATCATTTGGTATCAGAGCGACGATAAGGCCTTTAGGGTCTTATCAATTTCATTTTCGGATCTTCTTGATCCTAACAATCGGATTTTCTCAATACATTATTCTCTTCCGGACTTAATAAACATATGTCATATTGAGTTTGATTCACATTATTGATTTTTGACATATGGAATTAACTAGCAAATGCATCTCTCATAGAATTATCATGTGAAAAATATCTTTCAAGAAAAGGATTTGATGATTCCTTCTTATATCTTTTGAGAAAAGTTTTCCGTGCAAGGATTTGATTCACACACATATCTTAATCATTGTAAAAACGAAGCGTGCTTTAATATCTTATCAATTTTAACTTCATTCGAGTAAGCTCACAAATGGCTTTCCTCTTTTATGCAAAAAGATAATAACAAATAAAGAGGAAGAAGTAATGAAAGTTACCTCCATGTCATGTTTTCCTTGAGATGTTTGTATAATTGGTATCCTATCACTCATAGTTAAAAAATAACATAAACCTAGTTAAAATTTGCTTATATCGTTCTCCTTTTTGTTGATGACAAAGGGGGAGAAATATATGAATTGATACTATGAGTGCCATATTTGAATGAGAAATATATGAATTGATGCTATGAGTGCCATATTTGAATTTAATGCTATATGAATTGATGCTATGAGTGCCATACTTAAATTTGAATTATGTTGAGATATCAAAAGCTTGCATCAAAATATATGATAAATTGGTGATAGAAATGCTATGATTGCCATATTTGCACTATGCCATATTTGCACTATGTTAAGATATCTAGAGCTTATATTGTAATTCTACAAATTGATATCTTGTCATGTGATAAAATGCTATGATTGCTAAACACTTGAAATATTTGCATTATGTTAAGATATCAAGAATTTATATCATAATTTTACATGTTGATATCTTACCATATGATGAATTGCTACGATTGCTATCTTTTACATTTGAAATGTAAAACCTGAAAATGGATGTCAAGCCTTGACATCATTTTTAGAGAAATACATCATGATAGGAATCATGATGGGAGTATTGATAAGGTTAAACGATCTTAACTTATCAATATGTCTCTTGAATTCAAAGGCTTTGAATTTAAGAATGACTTATCTCAAGTATGACATATAGATAAAGGAAGTTAAGGTTAACTCCATTATCAATTGATTGTCATCATAAAAAAGGGAAAGATTGTTGAATCTCAGATTTTGATGATAAAGTCAATTGTCATTTGTTATCTAATCCATATGTTGAGATAAGTGTGCAGGATTTGTTGGGAAAATCTTTGGGGGCGACATCACATGCACAGCGGAAGAATAAGAAAATAAAATCCCCAATTCCTAAAGAGATGTTTGTCGTCGTGCGAAGATTGGTGCGCAAAATCCGTGAAACTGAAAAAACTGTGTATAGAGTAGATTGTGTTACCTAGGGAGATCGTATATCCTTATTTCCTTGCAGATCCTTAGGAGAGGGTGAAGGAGGTCAAGCATCCTCCTCTCTAGTGGTGATCCATACAGTAGGGCTGTGACGACGCTCCTCAAAACTCCAGGTCTGCTCTAAGGTGGAGAGGGGAAGGAGAATAGGAGAGGCAAGCAAAGACTCTAGCCTATGAGGCTTTGAATCCCTCCTATTTATAGAGGTCCCCTGTCAAACCCTAATGGATCCCCGCCTATTGGGTATTGGATCTGCATCCAATAACCCAAGCCTTTTAAATTAGTGGATCTCTATCCAATAATCTCTCATGGGCTCTTATTGGATCTCGTCCATGGGATCCAATAATTCAAGGGCTTATTGGATATCCAATAAGACAAGGGCTCCGTCGGATATCTCATATCTGAACCTCTACTCATCGCAATGCCTACCATATGTGTGTGACCCTCTAGGCCCAATATCGAGCTGGCTATGAGTCATACTTGTCAGAACTCCTTCTAACTCAGTGAATTATTATCTTTGTAATAATTCACTTGACTCATCGACTACGGACGTACTAGGCCACTATGCCGTAGTCCCCAAACGATACTAGAGAATCCAATCCAATGGACCTGTCTATCCTCAGTTACCGTGTACTTATAGTCCCTCATCCATCTAATATCCTAGAGACCGTATATCGAGCATGGTGCTGTCAGACCCATACGGTTTCTACTCGAGTCTCGCTTTAATCGGATTCTCCCAAAAAACTCTTTCTCTCTCAACTCGAGTGACCCTGGCCAGGGATTTGTCTGAGCAAGAACATATAAGATATTCCTCTCATGACGCCGAGAGTGGATGATCCTCTATTGACACTCAATAACCCTCGTAAGGTCGACTACCACTCCCAATGACCAGTTGTAATAGATCTAGGACAACCAAACCTATAAGTCTGGTATCAAAGAGTGGAGCACTCATACAGGACATCCTTGGTGTCTCAAGTCTAAGAACCAGATATACCACTAGGACTACGGAATCGTTGTCTGACAATAAGGCATCATCAACCATCCAGCATTCCGTAGCGGATCAATCAGTGAACTCATTCTCCAATGAGCATCTGTACTGTATCCCTAGTGTCCCTACACGAGCAGCTATGAGACTCGCTGCATCCATCATATGGACGGGTATACAGCACACCAGTCTATTCAGTTATCATGATGTCCCTCTCGAGTAACCTATGATCGAGATTATTTAGGATATGTGTTTAAAGGTGAATCGATCTCATTTTCGTGATCTCATCACGATCCGATTCCTATTGCACAAATCCAAGGACATCACTATATATATATATATATATATATATATATATATATATATATATATATATATATATATATATATATATATATATATATATATATATATATGCAATAGTAATAAAGTGATATATACCAAAATATAAAATAAGCAAAAAAGATTCTGTATGAAGTCACACGTGCCATCACTCACGTGATTGGCTTGTTGGGTACCTATGACTAGCAATCTCCCACTTGACCTAAAGCCAATCACCTATGTGTCTGATCCCCATCAGACCCCTGTGACGCTCAATGACAATCTGAGACAATGGCTTTGTCAAGGATCTGTAATGTTATCTTCGGATAGAACTCTTTCCACTGCTACATCTCTTCGGGTTACGATCTCTCTGATAAGGTGGAACCTCCTCAGAACATGCTTAGATTTCTGATGAGACTTAGGTTCCTTCGCTTGAGCAATCGCCCCATTGTTGTCACAATATAAGGAGATCGGCTCCTCGCTACCCGGCACAACTCCCAAATCTGTGATGAACTTCTTCAACCAGACTCCCTCCTTTGCTGCATCTAATGCAGCAATGTACTCCGCCTCTGTGGTCGAGTCAGTAGTAGTATTTTGCTTGGAACTCTTCCAGCACACTGCTCCTCCATTCAAGGTGTACACATACCCCGAATTCGACTTGCTATCATCGACATCAGACTGAAAACTTGAGTCTGTGTAGCCTTCAACCTTAAGGCTATTACCTCCATATACTAGTAAAATATCCTTAGTCCTTCTCAAGTACTTAAGGATACACTTTACTGCTTTCTAGTGCTCCAAGCCTGGATCCGCTTGATACCTGCTCGTGACACTCAGAGCATGCACTATATCAAGCCTAGTACATAGCATGGCATACATAATAGACCCTATTGCTGAGGCATAAGGTATCATATCTATGTTCACCCTTTCTTTTGGAGTCTTTGGGGACATACTCGTAGAAAGCGATATCCCATGTCTCATCGGTATGAGACCTCTCTTGGAATTTTTCATGCCAAACCTTTTGATAATGGTTTCTATGTACCTAGACCGGGACAAGCCAGGCATCCTCTTGGATCTATCTCTATAGATTATAATCCCCAAGATATAGGATGCTTCCTCTAAGTCCTTCTTGGAGAAGTGTCTAGATAACCAAGCCTTTACTGTGGATAGCATTCCTACGTCATTCCCAATGATCAGGATGTCATCCATATATAATACTAAAAAGGTGATAGTGCTCCCACTTACCTTCCTGTACACACAAGGCTCATCTTCGTTCTTAACGAAGTCATAAGATCTGATTGCCTTATCAAATCTTATGTTTTAACTTCGGGAAACTTGCTTTAGTCCATAAATGGATCTAAGCAACCTACACACCTTATCTGGGCAGTTCTTGGACACGAATACCTCAGGTTGCATCATATACACCTCCTCCTCGAGGTTCCCGTTGAGGAATGCAGTTTTCACATCCATCTGCCAGATCTCATAATCATAGTGTGCTGCCACAACTAATAGAATTCTGATGGATTTTAGCATTGTTACGGGTGAGAAGGTTTCGTCGTAGTCAACACCTTGCCTTTGACGACACCCCTTAGTCACTAGCCTTGCTTTATATGTCTCTTCCTTTCCATCTACTCCGATCTTTTTTTTTAAAGATCCACTTGCAATCGATGGGTACAATACCTTCGGGCGCATCAACTAGGTTCTAAACCTTGTTGGAGTATATAGAATCCATCTCAGAATTTATGATTTTTTGCCACTTCCCGAAGTCTATACTCATAATAGCCTCCTCGTAGGTCTGAGGATCAACATCCTCTCCTCTAATATGTCCCACATATCTCTCAAGAGGATGAGATACTCTATCAGACCTACTTAAAGTTGAAACTTGTGCATTAGGTACTGAACAAACTCTGGCTGTAGAGTGGTGCTTGAGCTTGGTTCTCCAACCTCGCTCAACTCTATCATTCTCTCACTATCTCTGCCAAGAATGTGTTCCTTCTTAAGGAACACTGTTCTCTTAGCTACAAAGACATTTTGGTCCTCGAGATGATAGAAATAATACCCACAAGTTTCCTTGGGGTATCCCACAAATTTGCATCGCTTTGTCCTTGATTCTAACTTATCGGGGTTGTGTCTTTTAACGTGGGTAGGGCAGCCCCAAATCTTAACAACCTTAAGATCAGGCTTCTTCCCTTTCGATATCTCATATGGTGTAGACACTACTGACTTAGTTGGAACTCTGTTCAGAAGATAAGCTGTGGTTTGTAGGGCATATCCCCAGAATGAGATGGGTAGGTCAGCGAAACTCATCATAGACCGCACCATGTCTAATAGCGTACGGTTTCTTCTTTCAGAGACACCATTAAGCCGAGGTGTATAAGGAGGTGTCCATTAGGATAATATCCCATGGTCCTTGAGGAACTGAGTAAACTCTATACTTAAGTACTCACCTCCTCGATCTGATCGAAGAGTTTTGATACTTTTTCCAGTCTGGTTCTCTACCTCATTCTTATACTCTTTGAATTTCTCAAAGGCCTCGGACTTGTACTTCATTAAGTACACATATCCATACCTTGAGAAATCATCAATAAAGGTAATGAAGTAGGAGTAACCACCAATGGCATGAGTTGACATGGGTCCACATACATCACTATGTATGAGTTCCAACAGCTCTGTGGCTCTCTCTCTAGTTCCACTAAATGGAGAGTTGGTCAGTTTTCCACGAAGGCAAGGCTCGCAAGTTACATATGACACATAGTCGAATGGATCTAGATATCTATTATTTAGCAACTTTTGAATCTTTCTTTCATGGATGTGACCTAGCCTACAATGCCACAAGTATGTACTGTTCATTTCATCTCGTTTCCTCTTGGACACATTTACATTCATGTTATGTGGAGTAATGTCTAACATAAATAAACCATTATGCAATGTTTCTTTCGTGATATCTTATCATCTAATAATATCGAACAACCATTGTTCTCAAAAACTAATTTATATCCACTAACTGTCAAACATGAAATGGAGATAATATTTTTTGATAATAGAAGGAACAAAATAACATGCATCTAATGCAATAAAAGCTCCACTAGGTAGATATAGGGTGACCTCGCCAACAGCTATTACAGCAACTTTTGCTCCATTACCCATCTTGAGGTCCATCTCGCCTCTCTCTAGTCTCCTAGGCCTTGCCAGAACTTACAACGAATTGTATATATGATAAGCACTACCGATATCCAATATCCATGTGTTATCATAAGAGTCTGACAAATGGAAACTGATCATGAATATACCTGAAGCTTCATCAAGCTTTTGTTTCACCCTTTCTACAAGGTACTCTTTGTAGTTCCTCTTCCAGTGCCCATCTTTACTACAGTGGAAGCGCTGGCCTTTGTCCTTTGATGGGTATTTCTTAGCAACATTTGCTTTACATAGTCTGCCCTTGCCCTTTCCCTTCTTAAAGGACCTTTCTACTTTCCTTTTCTTTCTGGTCTCACTAGTGTAGAGAACTAGCTTCTCTTTCTTAATAGTAGTCTCTACCTCCCTCAACATATTGAGGAGCTCTGGGAGAGTCACCTCAAGCTTGTTCATATTAAAATTTATTATGAACTGTGAAAAAGAATCGGGTAGGGACTGAAGCACAATGTCCACATACAAGTTATCCTCTAGGACCATTCCTAGACCTGTGAGTTTCTCTATCCACTCAATCATCTTTAGGACATAGTTCTGAACCGGTGTTCCCTCAGTCATCCTAGCACGGAAGAGGCTCTTGGATATCTCATATCGCTGAGTCCTTCCCTGTTCCTCAAACAATTTACGGACATGTAGGAGAATGGATCTGACATCCATCTTTTCATGTTGTCTTTGTAACTCAGGAGTCATAGAGCCCAACATATAGCACTGAACAAGAGTGGAGTCATCAATGTACTTCACGTAGTGAGTGATCTCATCCTCGCTTGCCCCTTCTTCGGGCATAGGTATCACTGTATCAAGGACGTACACGATTTTCTCCGTCGTGAGAATAATTCTCAAGTTATGGAGCCAATCCATATAATTTAGACCAGTGAGGCGGTTGACATCAAGTATGCCACGTAAGGGATTTGAAAGCGACATTTTCTGAAAATAAAGATGTAGTAGAAATGAATAACATGCAGATTTTGCAAGAAATAAACTATCAAGATATGGATTTCTATCTTAATATGCTCCCACTATTTTACTAACGGGTCACGTGACATCCTCAGCATGTGAAATAGAAGTCTTCGATAGACTTCTAGTGGGGATCAGGATCTAATCAGCGTCTTAGTGTAACCTCGAGGGACTCGACCAATCACACGAAGCCTAAAAGGTAGGCAACTCTTGCCGATCACAACTCCTTGTGATTCCCGTCCTGTTCGGACTCCGAATCACCATGGTCTCGAGGGACTTGACCAACTATGATGCCCAGTTAAGTCAATGTTAGAACCCTTGCAGATTCTAAACTTGGGGTTGATCTCTTTAGGGGATCGGCCTCCTTGGAACTCTATAGGGGTTCCTCCCTCCAAGTTGCTGCTCAAAGGTTGCAGAAAAGATTCATCTATTGCTTATCAAAAGAGGAGGAATATATGGCTATTTATAGGGTTTCTAAACCTTAACTCCTAATAGGACTCCTACTCAAGACTCCTACTTCTAACCAACTCATAATAGGACTTCTACTCAAGACTCCTATTCCTTTACAACTCCTAATTCTTCTCTAAGAAACAACCTCCTAACTCTAGCCGACCTCTTCACCTCTTTAATAGGGGTCGACTTAGGTAGGTTTTATAGAATGTCCCTCTAAATTAGGACTCTCCTAGCTAGAGTCCTAACAGACCCGCTCACTTCAAATCAGCCTTGTCCTCGAGGCTAACAATTCATGAATTTTGGGAATTTGATCTTCAAGTCGTCATAGTTCTCCCAAGTGGCATCCTCTGTTAGTATGTTCACCCACTGTATTAGCACTTTAGCAGTGGGTCGTCATCGTCGAGTCATGATCCATCGATCAATAATGGCACTTGGCTGGGTCTGGAGTTCTCCTTGGATAGTCATATTTGGTAGGTGGCTTTGGGCTGTCTCCAAGCACCTATTTACAACTTCTGTCTTGCCGTCAATTTGTGGGTGATATGTCATACTCCTTTTCAATTTAGTACCCTGCATATGGAATAACTTTGTCCAAAATCTGCTCTTGAAGATGCAAGTAGAATTTTTCACAAGCACAATGCGTCCCTTATAGCATAATTCTTTTGAGTTCCGATTGTAATGAGCCACGGAGCTTGGTGCTTCCTCTAATTTTTTTTGTATCTTACTGGTCTCTGAATCTTCCTGCCATTCCATCTTAATATCATCAAGGAAGTCACTAGTTGGAAGTAAAACGACCTAAAATTCAGCTTGCTCAGGTAATTGCGAAAGCGCATCTGCAACAACATTCTCTTTCCATTTTTTGTAAGTTATTTCATAATCAAATCCATGAAGTTTTGTTACCCATTTTTGCTGCTCGGGGGAAGATATCTTCTGCTCCAAGAGATATTTTAGGCTTTTATGGTCGGTCTTGATTTGAAAGTATCGCCTGATCAAGTACGATCTCCACCTCGTTACTGCGTGCACAAAGGCGAGCACCTCCTTATCATATGTTAACATGTTTTGATAGGGGAGAGACAATGTCTTGCTAATGTATGTGAGTGATCGACCATCTTGCATGAGAACGTCTCCCGTTCTGTTTCCAGATACATCGGCCTTAATGATGAAGGGTCGGTTGAAATCTGGTAGCACTAGCACTAGCATCGTCGTTATGGCTGCCTTAAGTTTGTCGAAGGCAGTGGAGGCTCTGTTCGACCATTGGAAGACATCTTTTTCCAGTAAGGAAGTAAGTGGTGCATTGATCTTTCCATAGTTTTTCACAAACTTACGATAGTAGCTTGTTAAACCCAGAAAGCCATGTAGCAATTTTATGTTCCTCGGGGTAGGCCAGTTTTGCATTGTTTCAATTTTGAAAGGGTCCACCATCACACCTTCCTCTAATATGATATGCCCAAGATATTCCACCTTTTGTTGAAGAAAGTAAAAATTCGTAGTAGCGGTTTTCGGTATGACTTCTTCATACACTCGTATTTGATAATACCCGGATCGAAGGTCCAGCTTTGTGAAGATTTGTGCTCCCATTTATCTAGCAATTCATCTACTACTGGAATAGGGTATTTATCCTTGATGGTTATGCCATTGAGAGCTCGGTAATCAATGCATATTCGCCATGTTCCGTCCTTCTTGCGTACAAGTAGCACCGTGATAGAACCCTTGCAGATTCTAAACTTGGGGTTGATCTCTTTAGGGGATCGGCCTCCTTTGAACTCTATAGGGGTTCCTCCCTCCAAGTTGCTGCTCAAAGGCTGCAGAAAAGATTCATCTATTGTCTTTCCAAAGAGGAGAAATACAGGGCTATTTATAGGGTTTCTAAACCCTAACTCCTAATATGACTCCTACTCAAGACTCCTACTTCTAACCAACTCCTAATAGGACTTCTAGTAAAGACTCCTATTCCTTTACAACTCCTAATTCATCTCTAAGAAACAACCTCCTAACCCAAGCCGGCCTCTTCACCTCTTTAATAGGGGTCGGCTTTGGTAGGTATTACATGAATGTCCTTCTCAATTAGGACTCTCCTAGCTAGAGTCCTAACAGACCCTCTTCAAATCAGCCTTGTCCTCGAGCCTGACGATTCATGAATTTTGGGAATTTGATTTTCAAGTCGTCATAGTTCTCCCAAGTGGCATTTTCTGTTGGTAGGTTCACCCCACTGTATTAGCACTTTAGTAGTAGGTCGTCGTCGTTGAGTCACAATCTGTCGATCAATAATGGCACTTGGCTGGGTCTAGAGTTCTCCTTGGATAGTCATATTTGGTGGGTGGCTTTGGGCTATCTCCAAGCACCTATTTACAATTTTTGTCTGGCCGTTGATTTGTAGGTGATATGCCATACTCCTTTTCAATTTAGTACCCTGCATATGGAATAACTTTGTCTAAAATTTGCTTGTGAAGATGCAAGTAGAATTTATCATAAGCACAATGCGTCCCTTAAAGTGTAATTCTTTTGAGTCCCAATTGTAATGAGCCATGGAGCTTGGTGCTTCCTCCAATTTTTTGATAATCTTACTAGTCACTGAATCTTCCTACAATTCCATCTTAATATCCTCAAGGAAGTCGCTGGTCGGAAGTGAAATGGCCAAAACTTCAGCTTGCTCGGGTAGTTGCGAAAGCGCATCTGCAAGAACATTCTATTTCCCCTTTTTGTAAGTTATTTCATAATCAAATCCAAGAAGTTTTGTTACCCATTTTTGCTGCTTAGGGGATGATATCTTTCGCTCTAAAAAGTAGTTGAGACTTTTATAGTCGGTTTTAATTTGAAATCGTCGACCAATCAAGTAGGGTCTCCACCTCGTTGCTGCGCGCACAATGGCGAGCATCTCCTTATCATATGTTGACTTATTTTGATGGGAGGGAGATAATGCCTTGCTAGTGTATGCGAGTGGTCGACCATCTTGCATGAGAATGGCTCCAATTCCGACTCCAGATGCGTCTGCCTCAATAATAAAGGGTCGGTTGAAATCTGGTAGTGTTAGTACCAGCGTCGTCATCATGGCTGCCTTAAGTTTGTCGAAGGCTCTGTCTAACCATTAGAAGACATCTTTTTCCAGTAAGAAAGTAAGTGGTGCATTGATCTTTCCATAGGTTTTCACGAACTTACGATAGTAGCCGGTTAAACCCAGAAAGCCATGTAGCAATTTTATGTTCCTCGGGGTAGGCCAGTTTTGCATTGCTTCAATTTTGAAGGGGTCCACTGTCACACCTTCCTCTGATATGATATGCCCAAGATATTCCACCTTCTGTTGAAGAAAGCAAAAATTCATAGTGGTTGTTATGTGTTCAAAAGGTGGTTTTCGATATGTCTTCTTCGCACACTCATATTTGATGATACCCAGATCAAAGGTCTAGCTTTGTGAAGATTTATGCTTTCTTTCATCTAGCAATTCATCTACTATTGGAATAAGGTATTTGTCCTTGATGGTTATGCTATTGAGAGCTCGATAATCAACGCATATTCGTCATGTTCCGTCCTTCTTGCGTACAAGTAGCACCGGTGAAGAGTAGAGGTTGCAACTTGGCCAAATAACTCCTGTTTCGAGCATCTCTTTTACAATCCTTTCTATTTCATCCTTCTAGAGACGTAGATATTGATAAGGCTAAGTATTTGCTGGAGGTTTGCCTGAAAGAATCGTTATATAATGATCATGCCGACGGGTAAGATGTAGGTTGTACGGTTCATCAAATATATCTGAAAATTCAGCAAGCAAAAGAAGTAAGTTTGGATCTTCAAATTCTATTAGCTCTCCCTTAGTTTGCTACTCAAGTTATACCAAAAATTTGCTGCATGCTTTATGCAAAACCTTCTCCATTTGTTGTGTGCAAATCGTCGTTACGTCGTTCCCACGTTTCCCGCTTAGTATCACTTGTTTCTCCTTACTGTAAAATTTCATAAATAGTTGCATAAAATTCTAAGAAATTTCACCTAAAGTCATCAACCATTTAATTATGAGCATGGCCTCATGATCATTAAGAGGGAGAAGGAAGAAATATGCAATTATCTCTTGGTAAGGCCTCATGATCAGCAACAGTTTCACTTGCGGGCGCCTATGATCATACTTCAAAATCCATCCATCGGCGACCTTAACGTCAAACCTGTTACAATTCTCGATAGGTAAGGCCATCTGGATAGTAACCTTACTGTTTAGAAAGTTATTAGTACTGCCCGTGTTGATGAGAATAGTGATCGGTTGTTGTTTGAGAAGGCCTCTAACTTTCATCGTTTGCGGGGTTGAGTAGCCGGCTAGTGTATGTACCGTAACTTCGGTCAGTTGTGGCTCTTCTTCTGCATCTTCTTCTTCATGTTCAAGGCTCTCTTCTAGATGTTCAATGACCTCTTCTTCTATTGGTTCAATCATAAGAAGTCTCCCTTTACTACAGCGATGCTCATGGCTCCACGGCTCGTCACAATGCCAACATAACCCCTTCGCATATCGCTCCCGAAGCTCTTCTCTTGTATACTTAGCTTTAGTTGTTGATAGTGCAACTGAGTTTTGTTTCTTAGATGACTAGGAAACAAGGGAATGTCCCAAGAATTGACATGTTCCTGATGTGCTTTTTCTATCTAGTCTAGACCCAGCAAAATCCGTGTCAGCATAAGCAATTAACTCAAAATTTTTAGATTTTGAATACCATAATCCTAGATTTATTGTACCTTTAAGATATCTAAGTATTCTTTTAACTGCTTTGAGATGGGATATCTTCGGGTTCGATTGAAACCTAGCACAAAGTCCTACACTGAACATGATATCTGGTCTAGTTGTAGGGAGGTAAAGTAAACTTCCTATTATACCCCTATAAGTTTTTTGATCGAAGCTTTCTTCACTTTCATCAACTTCTAACTTAGTGGAGATGCTCATAGGAGTGTTGATAGCTTTTGAGCTATCCATATTAAATCTTTTCAATAGATCTAAAGTATATTTAGTTTGACTAATAAAGATATCATTGCTTAGTTGCTTAATTTGTAAACCTAAGAAAAATGTTAATTCTCCCATCAAACTCATTTCAAATTCGAGACTCATGGTTTTAGCAAAAGATTCGCAAAGCGATTCATTTGTAGAACCAAAGATAATATCATCAACATAAATCTGAACAATGAGAAAATTATTTTCAAAATTCTTGATAACCAATGTAGTATCGATCTTGCCTTTTGTGAAATTATTTTCAATAAGAAAAGTACTAAGTCTCTCATACTAAGCCCTTGGGGCTTATTTTAAACCATAGAGGGCTTTAGTTAATTTAAATACATGATTAGGGAGACTATTATTTTCAAATCCGGGAGGTTGTTCAACATAAACTTCTTCAGAAATAAAGCCATTAAGAAAACTGCTTTTAACATCCATTTGAAACAACATAAAATTATTATTACTAGCATAGGCAATGAGTATCCTTATGGCTTCTAATCTAGCCACAGGAGCGAAGGTTTCTTCGTACTCGATACCTTCTTCCTGGTTGAAACGTTTGGCCACTAATCTAGCCTTGTTTCTAACCATGATACCATATTCATCTTGCTTGTTTCTAAAGATCCATTTAGTACCAATAACTAAATGGTCATTTGGCCTAGGAACAAGCTTCCACACCTCATTTCTCTCAAATTGATTTAACTCATCTTGCATTGCAATAATCCATGAATCATCTTTCATGGCTTCATCAATACATTTAGGTTCAATTTGGGAGAGAAAAGCGGCGTTAGCACAAATATTTTTAAGAAAAGAATGTGTTTGAACCCTCTTAGATGTGTCTCCTAGGATTAGCTCCTTAGGATGAGCATCTACATACTTCCAATCCTTGGGTAAGGATGTTTTGAAAGTGGATGCATCCAAGTTGCTAGTTGGAGAAGGGGTTTCATTTAAATTTAAAGAATCGAAATTAACATCATCATCAAAATCATTTTTATTGATTTCAAAAATCTCATTTAAAACAACATGAATGGATTCTTCTATAATTAAAGTTCTTTTATTGAAGATACGAAAAGCTTTAGAAACTGAAGAATAACCAAGAAAATTTTCTTCATCGGATTTAGCATCAAATTTTCCTATGGCATCTTTTTTATTCAAGATAAAACACTTATACTCAAAAACTTTAAAATATGAAACATTAGGTTTTTTATTGTTCCACAACTCATAGGGAGTTTTGGTGAGTAATGGTCTTACTAGAACTCTATTCAAAATATGGCATGTAGTGTTTATAGCTTCGGCCCAAAAATATTTGGGTAGATTATGTTTATTCAACATGGTTCTTACCATTTCATGTAAATTTCTATTCTTTCTTTCTACTACTCCATTTTGTTAAGGATTTCTTGGAGTAGAGAAGTTGTGGTTGTATCCATTAGATTTACAAAATTCTTGGAAATCATAGTTTTGAAATTCACCACCATGATCACTTTGAATTGATGAAATCATAAAACCCTTTTCATTTTGAACAAGTTTACAATGACGAAGGCGTATTTGCTATCTCCTAGGCTTGATACAGAGATTTGTCCGAACAAGTCCATATAGATCAATTGTAAGGGCCTAGAGGTGCTTATTTGATTGTTAGATTTGAAACTACCATTAATTTGTTTTCCTAATTGACAAGCATCATACACATTATCTTTGATGAACTTGATATGAGAAATTCCTCGTACAAGTTCTTTGGATGATATTTGAGTGATTAGTTTCATTCTAGAATGACCTAATCTCCTATGCCAAAGCCAAGCATCCTCATTCAAAACTGAAAAACACATTTCATTGCAAAGATCATTGATGTCAATGGTGTATACGTTATTCTATTTTAATGCAATCATAGATGTGTTTTTGTATGGTTTTTCAATCATGCAAGCATTAGATTCGAATTTGACGATATATCATTTCCCACATAATTGACTAATGCTCAAGAGGTTATGTTTTAAACCATCAACTAACAAAACATCTTCAATAAAGAAGTTGGATTTGTTACCTATGGTTCCTTTGCCAATGATTTTACCATTGTTGTTGTCTCCGAATGTAACATAGCCTTCGTCTATGCTAGTGAGCTTAGAGAATTGAGATAGATCTCCGGTCATATGCCTTGAGCATCCACTATCAAGATACCATCTCTTGCTCCTAGCTTGTGATGGTGTATGTCTCTACAAGAAAGGATAATTTTTAGGTACCTATTTACTTTTAGGTGCCTCAAAAACTGATCTATATTGTTTATTATGTTGCATAGAGTTTATCATGGTTCCTTTAGGAACCCAAATCAGTTTGTTCGAGCTAATTTTCTTGAATGGACAATGATACGTTTTATGTCCATGTTTGCAACAAAAGTTGCATTTGCTTTGGTGCCGAACATGTAAGATAGGGTCTTTTATGAAGGTGGTTGTATTTTGGTGAGGACTTCTCACAAATCTGATTCCACTTCTTTTGGGAACGTGACCCTTATTTGCAAAGATCATGTTCAAAGACTTGCTACCAACCTCGAATTTCTTTAAGGTGTCCTTAAGTAGCAAGTTCTCTTTTTGGAGAGTTTCTATATCTTGGCATTTTATACATGGAGCTAAACTATCATGATATTCAGTTTTTAATTTATTGAAATTACTAATAAGACTATCATGCTCCTTTTTTAACAATTTATATTTTCTACTTACTGTTTTGCATTCATCAAATAAGTCATGGAAGGAATTTAATAATTCATCAAATGATAAATCTGCATCAATTAAATTTGTTACCTCCTCTCCGATGGCCATTAGGGCATAATGAGCAACTTGCTCGGTGTTGGACTCCTCTTCTTCGGACGCACTTGAGTCATCCCACGTTGCTTCGAGCGCCTTCTTCTTTGATGTTCTCTTCTTGGCTTGGGGACAATCACTTTTGTAGTGTCCTGGCTTTTTGCACTCGTAGCAAATAACTTGGTTCTTTTTGGGTTCAAATTTATTTTTTGTGTCATTTTTAAACTTGTTTCTCTTAATGAATTTTTTGAATTTCCTTGTTAGAAGTGATAAGTCATCGTCATAGTCCTCATCACTTGAGTTTTCTCTCAAGTGGTCATCTAAAGTTCTAAGTGTCATATCCTTCCTGTTCTTTTGAAGGACGTCTTCTTGCTCTTCATGAGTCTTGTAAGTCATTTCATAGGTCATTAATGACCCGATTAGTTCTTCAAGAGGTAAGTTGTTTAAATCTTTAGCCTCTTGAATTGCAGTGGCTTTAGAGTCCTAACTCTTAGGAAGGGATCTTAGAATCTTATTTACGAGCTCAAAATCTGAAAAACTTTTGCCGAGTCCTTTTAGACCATTGATGACATCCGTGAAACAGATGTATATGTCATCAATAGTCTCGCTCGATTTCATTCAGAAAAGTTCAAAAAATATATCAAAAGATTGATTTTTGACTCTTTCACTCTACTTATGCCTTCATGAGTCAATTCGAGTGTATGCCAAATATCAAACGCGGTTTCACAAACCAAAACATGATTGAACTCATTTTTATCAAGCGCACAAAATAAGACATTCATAGCCTTTGTATTAAGAGCGAAAGTCTTCTTCTCCAATTCATTCCAATCGATCATTGGAAGAGAAAACTTCGAAAATCCATTTTCGACAAGATTCCAAATTTCAAAATCCATTGAAATAAGGAAGATCCTCATTCGGGTCTTCCAATAGGTGTAGTCCGTCCCATTGAACATGGGTGCATGTGTAATAGATTGGCCCTCTTGGTTTCCAGCATATGCCATGTCTCTTGGGTTTTAATCCATTTGAGAGTTAACCCCGCTCTGATACCAATTGTTAGGATCAAGAGCACTAAGAGGGGGGGGGGTGAATTAGTGCACTATAAAACTTTCGACGATTTAAAACGATGTTCGTATGATGAAATCATTTCCAAAGTAAAATCGATTTCGGAAACTTAACTTGAAAGAGAGTTCGTAAAGGTGTGTAGCAAAAGTAATGAGGAAGTAAAGCACATATGGAGGTTTACAGTAAGGTAAGCAGCAAGAATAAATGCAAACTAGAGAGCATAACAATTTTAGAGTAGTTCGGTCAATCTCGACCTACATCCACTTTTGGCTTCCTCCTCCGACGAGGTCACCGACGTCCACTAGAGGCCTTCCTTCAATAGGCAAAGGCCAACCACCCTTTTACAATTTCACTCCTTTTGACGGGCCTAGGAGATAACCCTTACAGAATTTTCACTCCTCTCTTGAATGATCGAAAGTTGGAAGAAAAGAGGGAGGAGAACTTTTAGCTTATACAACACTTTTGAGCTCTAAAAATTATAGAATAAGATTGGATTTTCGGTACCCTTTCATGCAGGAAAGGGTGGGGTTTATATAGGCCCCAAACTGGTTTGAATTTGGAGCTCAAATGTGTCATCTACCGGATTTTCGAGGTACTGGCGGTACTACCGTGTTAGGACTCTAGCTTGGAGAGTCCTAATTGAGGGGGACATTCATGTAAAAATGTTAGGACTCTAGCTAGGAGAGTCCTAATTGAGAGGGACATTCTATTAGGACTCTAGCTAGGAGAGTCCTAATTGTGAGGGGCATTCATGTAGGAGGTTTTTTCTTAGAGAAGAATTAGGAGTTGTAAGGGAATAGGAGTCTTGAGTAGGAGTCATATTAGGAGTTGGTTAGAAGTAAGAGTCTTAAGTAGGAGTCCTATTAGGAGTTAGGGTTTAGAAGCCCTATAAATAGCCATGTATTCCTTCTCTTTTCTTAAGCAATAGATGAATCTTTTCTGCAGCCTTTGAGCAGCAACTTGGAGGGAGGAACCCCTATAGAGTTCCAAGGAGGTCGATCCCCTAAAGAGATCAACCCCAAGTTTAGAATCTGCAAGGGTTCTAACACCTGGTATCAGAGCAGCGTTCTTGGCGTCTCGCTGCCCTTCCATAGCCATCCATCAACCCTCTACAACCATCCAAAGCAATTCCCACAATTGCTTAAAAGATCGTCACCGAATTCCGTCATCTTCTCCACCAACACGGATCATCCTTTGATCTCCCCGTGAATTACAACAGGTTCTGGTTTCCTACCTTACTGCTGCTGCAATTTAGTTATCCTTATTCGAAAATCCAAAAAAAAAAAAAATTGTTCCTATATTGCTGCATAAACTTTTCGTCACAAAGTTTTCATCTCTACGACGAAAGATACATTGCAGAATTCCAGCCGCATAGCACCATCTGTTTGATCTTGCTACTGTGCTTTTTCTATCCAAATTTCTACGAAAATTTTATGACATCTTTGACACTTCTTAACAGTGGATTTCCCTTTGGTTTCAACAAAAAATTCTCAATATCAACTACTGATCTTTTATGTCCAATCTGCTGCACTTGAATTGCAGAATTTAAGCCGCATAGCACCATCTGTTTGATCTTGCTACTGTTCTTTTTTTATCCAAATTTCTACGAAATTTTTATGACATCTTTGACACTTCCTAACAGTAGATTTCCCTTTAGTTTCATCGAAAAATTCTTAACATAAACTACTGATCTTTTATGTCCAATCTGCTGCACTTGAAAATCTATGCTGCAGAAAATTTCTACTGCATATCGTTGCCTTAACCCATTTATTTGCAATCTTTTTTGAATGAAATTTCTTATACACTTCATAGATCATCTTGGCTTCCATCTAAGATTGATCTATTAAGAAATTCATCTCTAAAAACGATTTTATGTTGCTGCAAATTTTCAACGTAACCCGCTGAAATTTTTCGACGATAATTCTGCAATTGCAACTTGCACCAATTTCCTTGCTATTATACTGCCGAAATTTTCTTGATTAAATTAGATATCCTTACTGTCATATAAACTGTGATTTTGCTATCAATTTCCTCCTCAATTCTCTCAAGTTTTTGGTGGAAATTACGTCGAGAAACCGTTGTTTCTTCGACGACAATTCTACTCTTACAAGACAGCACATACTTGCTACAACTTCCACGGATTTCTGTCAAACCTTTGCTACCATCTACCATAGATCCAAAACTTTCAACCACAGCCCTAAAACTCTACTAAACCACACCCTCAAACTGCACTCAAAACTGCCACAAAACAAGCCTAAATCGTAGCCTACATCCACCAATCCACCAACCCTTTTGACCATCACTTCTCTCAACCTATACATGCCTTTAACCTAACAACAAAAGAGAGATCTTAACATCATAGATTTGGAGGCATATATTATGGCATCTAAGGAGGTAATCAATGCTAAATTCGAAGCCTTGGAGGCGCGAATGGAGGATAAGATTCGGATGCTCTTTACCGAACTCAGATTGGGCCGACCACTAAGACCGAAGAAATCATATCAAGGAGAGAGCTTTGCCCAATCACACCAAACCCGAAGAGATGACTTCCAAGGGAGGGTAGGCTCTATGACCAACTCCAACTATCCATGCATGAGAGTGGACTTCCCTAGATGGGAAGAAGGAGACCCGATTGGTTGGATCTCGCGCGCGGAGCGATATTTTCGGTACCACAAAACCGCGGATGTATCTATGGTGAAAATTGCAGCTATACATCTTGAAGGGGATGCTATACAGTGGTTTGACTAGTTTGAACATACTTATGGAGTCCTTTCATGGCGACAATTTAAAGAAGGACTGCTGATTCGCTTCAGACCAACCGATTACGAGAATATTAACGAACAACTAGCAAAGATCCAACAAACCTCCACCATTCAGGAGTACCAAACCAGCTTTGAAAGGTTATCTAATCAAACTCATGATTGGTCTCAAAAACAGCTATTGTGGACCTTCATTGAGGGCTTGAAGCCGGAGATCCGAGAAGTTAAAGCGTGACAACCGTATACGCTTATGGCAGCCATCTCTTTCGCACGACATCAAGAGGAGCAATTGAACCATGAAGCTCGGAGGACTAGGGTCTCTCCTCAACCAGTAATATTAAAGCCCTTAGCCCCCCCTACTATCGACCAAGTCCCTACACTAAAGAGGTTAACAAGAGAAGAGCTTCGGGAGCGATATGCGAAGGGGTTATGTTGGCATTGTGACGAGCCGTGGAGCCGTGAGCATCGCTGTAGTAAAGGGGGACTTCTTATGATTGAACTGATAGAAGAAGAGGTCATTGAACATCCAAAAGAGAGCCTTGAACATGAAGAAGAAGATGTAGAAGAAGAGCCACAACCGACCGAAGTTATGGTATATACACTAGCTAGCTACTCAAACCCGCAAACGATGAAAATTGGAGGCCTTCTCAAACAACAACCAATCACTGTTCTCATCGACACGGGCAGTACTACTAACTTTCTAAATAGTAAGCTTGCTGTTCGGATATCATTACCTATCGAGAATCGCTGCAGGTTTGATGTTAAGGTCACCGACGGACGGATTTTGAATTGTGATCATAGGCGCTTGCAGGAGAAACTATTGCTGCAGGACCAAGAGATAATTGCATATTTCTTCCTTCTCCCTCTTAACAATCATGAGGCCATGCTCAGAATTAAATGGTTGACGAAATTAGGTGATATTTCTTAGAATTTTATGAAACTAATTATGAAATTTTACAGTAAGGAGAAACAGGTGACATTGCACGGGAAACGTGGGGGCGACATAACAACGATTTGCACACAACAAATGGAGAATGTTTTGCATAAAGCATGCAGCGGCTTTTTGGTACAACTTGAGCAGCAAACTAAGGGAGAGCCAACAGAATTTGAAGATCCAAATCTACTTCCTTTGCTTGCTGAATTTTCAAATATATTTGACGAACCGCGCAACCTACCTCTTACCTATCGGCATGATCATTGTATAATGATTCTTCCAGGCAAATCTTCAGCAAATGCTCAGCCATATCAGTATCCACATCTCCAGAAGGATGAAATAGAAAGGATTATAAAAGAGATGCTCGAAACAGGAGTTATTCGGCCAAGTTGCAACCTCTACTCTTCGCCGGTGCTACTTGTACGCAAGAAGGACGGAACAAGGCGAATATGTGTTGATTACCGAGCTCTCAATGGCATAATCATCAAGGACAAATACTTTATTCCAATAGTAGATGAATTGCTAGATGAAAGAGAGCACAAATCTTTACAAAGCTGAACCTTTGATCTGGGTATCATCAAATACGAGCATGCGAAGAAGACATACGGAAAACCACCTTTCGAAGACACAACAATCACGAATTTTTGCTTTCTTCAACAAAAGGTGGAATATCTTGGGCATATCATATCAGAGGAAGGTGTGGCAGTGGACCCCTTCAAAATTGGAGAAATGCAAAACTGGCCGACCTCGAGAAACATAAAATTGCTACATGGCTTTCTGGGTTTAACAGGCTACTACCGCAAGTTCGTGAAAAACTATGGAAAGATCAGTGCACCACTTACTTCCTTACTAGAAAAAGATGTCTTCCAATGGTTGGACAGAGCCTCCGCTGCCTTCGACAAACTTAAGGCAGCCATGACGACGACGCCGGTGCTAACACTACCAGATTTCAACCGACCCTTCATTATTGAGGCCGACACATCTGGAGTCAGAATTGGAGCCATTCTCATGCAAGATGGTCGACCACTCGCATACACTAGCAAGGCATTATCTCCCTCCGATCAAAATATGTCAACATATGATAAGGAGATGCTCGCCATTGTGCGCGCAGCAACGAGGTGGAGATTGTACTTGATCAAGCGATACTTTCAAATCAAGACCGACCATAAAAGCCTAAAATATCTCTTGGAGCAGAAGATATCTTCCCCCGAGCAACAAAAATGGGTAACAAAACTTCTTAGATTTGATTTTGAAATAACTTACAAAAAGGGGAAAGAGAATGTTCTTGCAGATGCGCTTTCGCAGCTACCCGAGCAAGTTGAAGTTTCGACCGTTTCACTTCCGACCAGCGACTTCCTTGAGGATATTAAGATGGAATGGCAGGAAGATTCAGATACTAGTAAGATTATAAAAAAATTGGAGGAAGCACCAAGCCCCATGGCTCATTACAATTGGGACTCAAAAGAATTACACTATAAGGGTACTAAATTGAAAAGGAGTACGACATATCACCCACAAACCAACAGCCAACCGGAAGTTTTAAACAAGTGCTTGGAGACAGCCCAAAGCCACCCACCAAATATGAATACCCAAAGAGAACTCCAGACCCAGCCAAGTGCCATTATTGATCGACGGATCGTGACTCGACGACGACGACCCACTAATGAAGTGCTAATACAGTGGGCGAACCTACCAAAAGAAGATGCCACTTGGGAGAACTATGACGGCTTGAAGATCAAATTCCCAGAATTCATGAATCATCAACCTCGAGGACAAGGTTGATTTGAAGAGGGCAGGTCTATTAGGACTCTAGCTTGGAGAGTCCTAATTGAGGGGGACATTCATGTAAAAATGTTAGGACTCTAGCTAGGAGAGTCCTAATTGAGAGGGACATTCTGTTAGCACTCTAGCTAGAAGAGTCCTAATTGTGAGGGGCATTCATGTAGGAGGTTTTTTCTTAGAGAAGAATTAGGAGTTGTAAGGGAATAGGAGTCTTGAGTAGGAGTCCTATTAGGAGTTGGTTAGAAGTAAGAGTCTTAAGTAGGAGTCCTATTAGGAGTTAGGGTTTAGAAGCCCTATAAATAGCCATGTATTCCTTCTCTTTTCTTAAGCAATAGATGAATCTTTTCTGCAGCCTTTGAGCAGCAACTTGGAGGGAGGAACCCCTATAGAGTTCCAAGGAGGCCGATCCACTAACGAGATCAACCCCAAGTTTAGAATCTGCAAGGGTTCTAACATACCGCCATAACTAGGCGGTACTACCTCTCGAAGATCGTGCTTAGGTGGTACCACCGCTCAGTCTTGCTTGGAGACTGAGCCCAGGCGGTACCATCGCCTGACAGGGGGGGTACCACTGCCCAGTCTCGCTCGAAGACTAAGCTTCTGGGCGGTGCCACCGCCGAGGCCGACGGTGCCACCGCTTGGCAGGAATTCTGGGTCCGAATGGGCTGATCCATTCGGCCCAATTTGGGTCTATCAAGGGCCCAATTGCACCCAGATTAAGTTAATGAGATCACCTCCCATTCCTAACTTAATCTATATGCTAACTACAATATTTCTTAAGACATTTACTGCATCTTGCTCCAGTGCATCAATCACTTCTTCCGGCGAGCTTCCGGCGAACATCTAACGAACCTTTGGCGATGCTCCATTGGACTTCCGACAAACTCCTGGACTTACGACGATCCACTTGGCGAGTTCTGACCAGCTTCTTTAGCAAGCTCCTGGACTTCTCGGATTTGTTCCCATAGAACCTCCGACGACCGTCCGGACTTCCGTCGAACTCTCGAATCCCCAACGTGATCATGGTCTTGACTCCGACACAACTCCTGCTGCATGTCTTACTTCTATCATAGTTAATCCTGCACACTTATCTCAACATATGGATTAGATAACAAATGACAATTGACTTCATCATCAAAATCTGAGATTCAACATGTTTTCAATTGCGTAGTTTGCATGTAATTAGGGTTAGGATTAAGGGATAATCTTATATCCTAGTTAGGGGCCAACGAGGCCCAATATTACCTAGTTTGGGCCAGATTTGAAGCCCATCTAGTGACCAGTAGGACCGGCGGTGGAACCGCCGAACTGGGCGGTGGCACCGCCTAGAACCCGAGGATTGGGCAATGGTACCGCCGGATTGGGCGATGGCACTGCCCAGCACCTGAGAGGTCCAGCGGTGGCACCGTCGGACTGGGCGATGGCACCGCCAGTATATTATCAGTGTCAGACACTAACAGGTAGTGGCACCACCACTGACAGGCGGTAGCACGCCAGCATCAGGAACCTAAGAGAATTCAAAATTTGGAGCCCAAATTTGAATCCTCTTGGGGCCTATAAATACCCCTCATTTCTCAGCAGAGAATACAACTTTTTGAGAAGCAATAGATTGAGACAAAAGCCTTTGTAAAGTTTTTAGCAAGCCTTATTTTCAATTTCTTGAGTATTCGCCTCCTTCCTTTTCGTTGAAAATTTGTAAGAGTGTGAACCACTTGTAAAAGTTGTAAGAGGGGTATTTGTCCTTCCCCTTCAAAGTGATTTGCTAGTGGAAGTTGGGAGCCTCATCGAAGAAGGCTTCGCAAATGGATGTAGGTCATTTTGACCGAACCACTTTAAATTGGTGTGTTCCTTGAATGTGTGAGTATTTACTTTTCTTAAACCATTATTTACATAGCAGCAAGCTTTCGGTTTTTATCTTCTCATTTTACTCGAGATACTTTACTAAGTCATTCATTGTCGAATCGAAATCTCTATGCATTTACTAAATCATTTTCAAACTTACGAGTTTTAATCCGCTGCACTAATTCACCCCCCCACCCCCCCCCCACCCCCCTCTTAGTGCTGCTCCGATCCTAACACCTTGATGCTAAAAGTTTTCATAATGATGAGCATGTTATACTTTCATAATTGCGATTTGAGAAGTTTTAATCATACATCGGATTCTTAATCTTTGAGCACTACAAAGCACTGATGAATTTACCTTCATGATTGTGATTAAAAAGCTATGACAAAATATTGTCCGAATGCATGATTTTATTTCTCTTCGGGACTTAATGTAGTTCTTGAATGGAGCTTTCATGAGCCTATGTCATATCAAATTCATTTCATATCCATGCTCCATCACTAAATGATTTTTGATACATGGAATTAATTGACAAATGCATTTCTGAGGACTTATCTTTTTGAATTTTTATTGAGAAATGGATTTGATGTAATGATTCTCTCACATGAATTCCTTCTCGATGAAGGAAGATTTTTTGAGATGAACACTTGCAAGGATTTAATTTCACATGTATATCTTGATCCTTGTGAAAAATGAAGCATAATGAAACTCTCTTATCGATCATAACTTTATTTAAAGTTGGTTCTCAATGGCTTTACCTTCCTTACTTTCCTCCTTCTGCAAAGCCTTGATGATAAATAAAAGGGAAGAGGTAATGAAAGCTATCTCCTTAATGTTGAGAACTTTTGAATGATACCATGTCATGAATGCTTGAAATATGATTGGTATGATTTTGTGACATGAATTTTTACCACACTTGCATATATTGTTAAATCATTCTCCTTTTTGTTGATGACAAAAGGGGAGAAATATGTGATAAATTGATGATAAATGTATGCAATTTTACACTTGAAATGTTTGCATTATGATAATATATCTAGAGGTTAATTTGAAATATTACAAATTGATATCTTGTCATAGAATGAATTGCTATGATTGTTATCCTTCATATTTGAAATATAAGACTTCAAAATGGATGTCATGCCTTGACATCATTTTCAGAAAGTTACATCATGATAGGAATCATGATGGGTGTATTGATAAGTTTAAATGAACTTAACTTATCAATATGTCTCTTGAATTCAAAGGCTTTGAATTCAAGAATAACTTTTCTCAAGTATGGCATATAGATAGGGGGAGTTAAGGTTAACTCCGTCATCAATTGATTGTCATCATAAAAAAAGGGGGAGATTGTTGAATCTCGGATTTTGATAATGAAGTCAATTGTAATTTGTTGATCTAATCTATATGTTGAGAAAAGTGTGCAGGATAAACTATAATGGCAGTAAGACATGCAGTAGGAGTTGTGTCAGAGTCAAGATCAATATCACATTGAGAGTCCGAGAGTTCGTCGGAAGTTCTACGGGAACCAGCCGAGAAGTCTAGGAGCTTACCATAGAAGCTCATTGGAACTCACCAAGAAGATCGTCGCGAAATCCAGGAGCTTGCCAGGAGTTCGCCGGAGCATCACCAAGGGTTCATCGGATGTTCGCCGGAAGTTCGCCAGAAGCTCGTCGGAAGAAGCGATTGACGCATCAGGACACAGAATTACAGTAATCATGTCGTAATTGTCGTAGTTAGAGTATAGATTAAGTTAGGGTTGGGAGGTAATCTGTCACACCCCCCAAATAATATCCATGATATTAAAATTTTCAACACAAACCAATCCAGGATCCAAACACACATTTAAGGACACTGAAAAACATTCTATCAAATTCACATCTATCAAACCTGTGCAGTTTATAATCATATATCACATCACTCGATAATTCACATTTATGGCAACCCAAGCTAACTTGACAAACATGAACAACATTTATAAATCCACAAGCTAAATAAATTATACAATCAGAACTCCAACTATTTACCACAAGTTTATATCATCGTAAACTAGACTTAACATTCCGAAATTCCAAATAAGAGAGATCTTCTAACACTTTTACAACATATATCCATTTCGATTCATCGACAACATTTCATTACATACAAAATATGCTTATACAACAATAACATAATAACCAACAAGACTTGCCCATAATTCAAAATAACTCTCCACTACCTCAGCCCAATTCAAACATCTCAAAGAGTGACAAGCTGACCTGAAAGATTTATATAACAACGGAGTGAGCTAAAAACAGCTCAGCAAGTAACAAAGCATATATAACACAAGAAGGGACAGTTTCAAACAAACAAGATATCAAAATGCAAGACAGGATCCAAGAGATTCAAGGATATCATCTCATTAGATACAGAATCACAAATGTCATTTCATTCATAACATATTTGGTTCGTAACAAATGGAGCATAGAGTAATTGGAGCATATCAATAGCGTACGAGATGATCCGGAGCATATTAATGGCAAATAGGACATTTCATAATATATTAGTTCATAGCAAATGGAGCATAGAGTAATTGGAGCATATCAACAATGAATGAAACGTTTCGGAGCATATCAATAACAAATTAAACATTTCGGAGCTTATCAATGACGTATGAAATGTTCCGGAGTATATCAACGACGTATGGAACATTTCGAAGCATATCAAAGAACGAATACGAAATGGAAGCTCAGACTAAGTTTGTCTGCCCAAACTTCACTCGGTAATTCACATCTATAAAACCTATGCAGTTTATAATCATATATCACATCACTCGATAATTCACATTTATGGCAACCTAAGCCAACTTGACAAACATGAACAACATTTATAAATCCACAAGCTAAATAAATTATACAATCAGAACTCCAACTATTCACCACAAGTTTATATCATCATAAACTAGACTTAACATTCTGAAATTCCAAATAAGAGAGATCTTCTAACACTTTTACAAGGTATATCCATTTCGATTCATCGACAACATTTCATTACATACAAAATATGCTTATACAACAATAACATAATAACCAACAAGACTTGCCCATAATTCAGAATAACTCTCCACTACCTCAGCCCAATTCAAATATCTCAAAGAGTGACAAGCTGACCTGAAAGATTTATATAACAACGGAGTGAGCTAAAAACAGCTCAGCAAGTAACAAAGCATATATAGCACGAGAAGGGATAGTTTCAAACAAACAAGATATCAAAATGCAAGATAGAATCCAAGAGATTCAAAGATATCATCTCATTAGATACAGAATCACAAATGTCATTTCATTCATAACATATTTGGTTCATAACAAATGGAGCATAGAGTAATTGGAGCATATCA
The DNA here is from genome assembly GCF_036884655.1 of Musa acuminata AAA Group. Classification (NCBI taxonomy): domain Eukaryota; kingdom Viridiplantae; phylum Streptophyta; class Magnoliopsida; order Zingiberales; family Musaceae; genus Musa; species Musa acuminata. The sequence goes on along the minus strand of NC_088337.1, from coordinate 17,907,906 downwards.
ATAACGCACGAGATGATCCGGAGCATATTAATGGTAAATAGGACATTTCATAATATATCAGTTCATAGCAAATAGAGCATAGAGTAATTGGAGCATATCAACAACGAATGAAATGTTTCGGAGCATATCAATAACAAATGAAATATTTCGGAGCTTATCAATGACGTATGAAATGTTCCGGAGTATATCAATGGCGTTTGGAACATTTCGAAGCATATCAACAATGAATGAAACATTTCGGAGCTTATCAATGGCGTATGAAATGTTCCGGAGCATATCAATGGCATATGGAACATTTCGAAGCATATCAACAATGAATGAAACATTTCGGAGCTTATCAATGGCGTATGAAATGTTCCGGAGCATATCAACGGCGTATGGAACATTTCGAAGCATATCAAAGAACGAATACAAAATAGAAGCTCAGACATCGTACCCTAGCATAGTGCATGTGAGGTTTAACTCAGTGGTGGCTCCACGCCGTGATGAGTTCTCAACTCCATCCACGGGTAGCCCTTTCCTACTCGAGCCCTCTCACCCTACCCAAGTGCTAGGTCGGCTCTGAATTTCATATCAAATAGATAGAAGGTGAAGTGGGATTCCAAACATAATATGGTCTATTCATTTCTGAATGACCACCAAACATAATCTAGAGCATCGCGGGCTCTAAGCACATACCCTTTACCATTTCTGGCAAAGGTCCAAATAATCCCACAAACACCAGAGTATAAAAGGGTATTGTGAACAATAAATTGGGACATATCGGAAGCACATGCGGAACAACGAAATGTACATGTGCCTTTATGAAACATTACGATACAAACATGAAGTTTACATAACATATTTAGGTATCCAAATACATGTAGGACAAGAGCATACAAGAATTCAAAGCAGTAATATAAAGCTCAATTGAATAAGAAAGCTAAAGGATATCAATTTCCAAAGGAATGAAACCAGAATATACGAAATCGACCAAAGCTCGATTTCTGGTAGAATTCAAGAGGCACATTGAACAAATGATTCAAACTATCAATTGTGCTCTAATATACTCAATAAAGCTATCAAAAGAAAGGTTTATGAGTTTATATTCCGATCAAATAAGTTTTGTCCAAATCAAAGGTCAATACATGAAGTTATAATCATAACGAGGTAGAAAGGTCAGAATCTCAGAAGTTGCACAAATTCGGATCGATATGTCTAAACAAGAGATATATCAAATGCAAGGCTAGAACAATTCAAAGTTCCTCATATTCAAATCAAATATAGAGATAAAATTGCAGTAAGGAAAGATCAGGACACTTGCAATAGGAAAGAATTGAAAGCTTGCAAATAGGAAGGATCGGAACACTTGCAATAGAAAGGATCGAAACACTTGCAATAGAAAATATTAGAAAGCTTACAATAGGAAGGATCGGAACACTTGCACGAGGAAGATCATAATACTTGCAATAAGAAAAATTTGAACAATTACAGGAGAAACGATCGAGAAACTTACAATAGAAAGGATCAAAATATTTGCAATAGGAAGGATCAGAACACTTGCAATAAGAAAAATTAGAGCAATTATAGGAGAAACGATCAGGAAACTTGCCTTTTGAAGGTTTTGATCCAAAGATTCGAAGAAGGTGTCAGCCCAAATCCTTCTACTTTTCCTCCGTCCCCTCCCTGTTTCGTTTTGTGCACTTATTTTCTTTCTTTCTTCTCAACTACACCACGTGTCGAACATCGATGCATAGTCACCTGCTCTCTCTTACTCTCATTCCTTCTTTTTCTTTCCCAAATGCAGCTGCCACAGCCGCCGCCGCTGCCGCTGCCACAATCGCAGCCCCTTCCACCGCACTACCTTCCTTCCTCCCTTCTCTCGCAGACATAACTGCTGCATACGCAGTCGTTGCCACTGCGGCCGCAATCCCGTCCGCAGCCCCTTTTTCCCCCTTTCCTTTCTTTTCTTTCCCAGCTGCAACTGTCGCAGTCGCAGTCGCAGCCATGGCCGCAGCCACCACAGCCGCAGCCTCTTCTTCCTCCCCTGCTCTATTTCCTCTCCTTCTCTTCCAGCTGCAGCTGCCACTGCCACAGCTGCCTCCCCTTCTCCTCTTCCTCTCTTCTTCCCTTTTCCTTTCTCTTCTTCTTCCTTTCCTTCTCTTCTTTCCCAGCTGCACTGCTGCAGTCACAGCCTCAGCCACGACCACAGTCTCTTCTTCCTCCCCTGCTCATCTTCCTTTCCTTCTTCTCTTCCAACTGCAGCTGCCATCGCCGCAGCCGCAGCCCCTTCTTTCCCTTCTCTTCTTCCTCTCCTTCCCTTCTTCCTTTCTCTTCCTCTTTCCCTGCCATAGCTGCAGTTGCCACAGCCGCAGCCGCAGCTACTTCTTTCCCTTCTCCTCTTCCTTCTCCTTCCTTTCTTCTTCTTCTCTTCTTCTCCTTCCTCCCCTTCTTCTCCCCGATGAACAGCACCTCCTTTCCTCTGTTTCCTCCTGTAGGAAACAGAGGTGCCGCCTCTTCACCCGCTTCTACTTCTTCTCTTCTTCCTCACCATCTCTTCCTCTCCTTCTCTTCCAGCTGCAGCTTCCACCACCGCAGCCGCAGCTCCTCCTTTCCCTTCTCTTCTTCTTCTCCTCTTCTTCTTCCCTCCTCCTCTCCGGCGTCACACACACCCTCTCCTCTGTTTCCTCTGCAGGAAACAGAGGAATCACAACCTTTTCTCCTGCTTCCTCTTCCTCTTCTCTTCCTCTTCTTATTCTTCTCCTCTTCGAACGCCCCACACCTCTCCTCTGTTTCCACCTGCAGGAAACAGAGGTGCTGTAGCCCTAGTGCCACCTCTCACTCCTCTCCCTCTTCCCTCTCTTTTCCCTCTTCTTCTCCTTCTCTTCTTCTCCTCTTCCTTTTTCCTCCCCAACGCCACACACCTCCTCGCTGCAGCCTTGCCACAGCTATCCTCCTCTCTTCTTCTTCTTCTTCTTCTTCTTCTTCTTCTTCTTCCCTTCTCCTCCCCAACGCCCCACACATCCTCTCCTCTATTTTCACCTGTAGGAAACAGAGGTGCTGCAGCCCTAACTGCAGCTACTGCCTCTCTCTCTCTCCTCTCCATCTTCCCTCTCTTCTTCTTCTTCTTCTTTTCTTCTCTTCTCCCTCTTCTTCCTAATCTCTTCCTTTCCCTCTTCTTCTTCTTTTCTTCTCTTCTCCCTCAACTTCTCTTCTTCTTCTCCCCACGCCCCACCGCTCCTGAGAGCGTAAGAGGCGGTGGGATAAAACCAAAACTTTTGGTTTTCTTTATTTTTTTTTTCTTTTTGCAACTTAACAATTTAGTCCTTGAAATTTTTATATTTATATATAGGTCCTCTAATTTATATATAAATCCTTATTAATAATTTTCAAAATTGAGGGATATTACATAATCCCACTAACTTAATTAGGGGCCAACTGGGCCCTTAACAGACCCAAATTGGGTCGAATGGAACAGTGCATTCAGACCCAGAATTTCTGGCCGGCGGTGGCATTGCCTAGGAGACTCGGTCTCCCAAGGATTCTGGGCGGTAGTACCGCCCTTGTCAGGCGATGGTATTGCCGGCAATTATTACTGTCAACGGTGGTACCGCACCTATCAAGCGGTGGTACCACTTGAGCTCGGTCTTCGAGTGCTGTCAAGCGGTAGTACCGCCCAAACTGAGTAGTAGTACCACCTAGTGCCCGATGACAGGCAATAGTACCACCCAATAATGGCGGTGGTACCGCTAGGACCCCGAAAATCCGAGAATGGATACTTTTAGGCTCCATTTTTTTGAACTCATTAGGGTCTATAAATATCCCACCCTTTCCTGCATGAAAGGAAAATGAAAAACTTGCTTTAATCTTGAGTCTTTGAGGCCTTAAAGTGTTTTAAAAGCTAGAGTTCTCCTCCTTCTTTCTTCTAAGTGTTGAGATCATTTAAGAGAGGAGTGAAACTTATAAGGGTTATCTCCTAAGCCCGTCAAAAGGAGAAAAGCTGTAAAAGGGTGGTTGGCCTTTGTCTATTGAAGGAAGGCGTCTAGTGGACACTGGTGACCTCGTTGGAGGAGGAAGCCGATAGTGGATGTAGGTCACGTTGACCGAACCACTCTAAAATCTCGGTTTGTATTTACTTTGAGCATCTTTCCTTTATAGCAAACTGCCTCTCCTCCTTACTATGCTTTAAATATGTCTACATTCACTTTGACGTAAAACATCTTCCGAGATCGGCTTTCTACGAAGACTTTACAAAATCTATGTTTTTGTGATTTACACTACTACAAATCACCTTAGTCTTCTCTTACATTTTCACTTTAGACTTCTAGCTCAAATTCCTTCCGAAACAAATTGAGTTGAATTGGCTTTAATCGAAACAAGATTTTTGAAATCATGAAAGTTTTTCACTGTACTAATTCATCCCCCCCTCTTAGTGTGCTCTTGATCCTAACACAAACATATTGAAATAAGGTTGATACTTTACCTTTGTCATGATGTGAAAATTGATAAAAATGAAAATGAATTGCAACATTGTATTCTTCCCTTCTTTTTGACAATGGCATAGGGGGAGCAAATTTTGCAAGCTTGCTAGCTAGCTTGCATACTTCAAGAAGAAGGAAAAACTTGCTCATCTCAAAAAGATGCAAAAATCTTGCCAACTTTCATATGTGTAAAATTTGCTAGCTCACAAATTGTAAGGAGAAAAACTTTCTTGCTTGCTAGCACATCTAAAGAGAAGCAAAAATTGTAAACATACATATCATAAAAAGATGCAAAACTTGTTAGCTTGCTTCATGAAAACATTATATCTTGCTAGCTTGTTATCTTGCATTATTTTTTAAAAATCTTGCTAGCCTTCATACTTCAAAGAGAAGTAACACTTTCCAAATTGCTAGCTTGCATGTTGTAAAATAATGTAAATTTTTGCTAGCTTGTACTTTGCAAAGGAAGCAAAAATGACACTTCTCAAAAGAGAAAAAAGAGCTTGCTATCTTGAACATCACAAAAAAATTGATAGATTGCCTATCTTAAGAAACAAAAATACAAACTTATATAATTTGCAATTTTGCACATCTTTAAAATTAATGATGATTTGGTGATTATGCATGTTGTAAAGTGATGCTAAATTTGCTAGCTTGCATGATGATAAAACTGAAGATCATGATTATATTGCAATGATTTGAACTTCTATGTCCAAATAATTGATAGTTCTAACTTCTCCTTTTTATTGATGACAAAGGGGGAGAAGTATGATCATGTTATGTATGATGACATGTTACAAATATTCATGATGAAATTTGCAATTACTTAAATTCAGCTTGAATTCAAGGTTCTATCAATATGGCATATTGATAGGGGGAGTTAAGGTTAACTCCGTCATCAATTGGTTGTCATCATAAAAAAAGGGGAGATTATTGCATCTTGGATTTTGACGATGAAACTAATTGATAAGTGTTTATAAATTGATCTGTGTTTTAAGTGACACAGGATACTTCGATCAGGATGAGACAATTAAAGTAGGAAGAATTATGTTGGGTCGGTTGGAACATGTTAGAAAATTGGATGTCTAGCCGTAGGATCTGATGACGTATTGACAGAATGCTTCGGGCCATGGATTTGGGCATCGGGCTAAGAAGAGCAAAAATTGCGCCAAGGATATCGGAGTTGTGGAGGTCAACTGACCGATTGGGTAATAGGCCGTAAGAGAGGACGATGCGTCGAAGAATCGGACGAAGCGTCGATGGACCAATGGCATGCCGGACAACATGATTCATACTTAGTAATAATTGTCTAGATTGAAGTGTGTTTTTACATGTGCAGGATTAACTATGATAGCAAGGCATAAAGCAAAATGAAGTCTCGGAGTCAAGAACGTAATTTCATTGGGAGTTCGAGAGTTCGTCGGAAGTTCGAACGTTCGTTGAAAGTTCTGTCAGAATTGACCGAGAAGTCCCAGAGCTTGCCAAAGAAGCTCATTACAACTCACCAAGAAGATCATCGTGATGTCCAGGAGCTTGCTGGGAGTCCGTTGGAATATTGCCAAGAGATCATCTGAAGTTCGCTGGAAGATCGCCGGAAGCTCGCCGAAAGAAACCTAGACTTATAGACTTTGTTTAGCTTAGTAAATGTCTTAAAATTTGTAGTTAGCATATAATTAGGATCAGAATTGGGCCAACCCAATTAGGGGACAGTTGGGCCCAAGATTGGGATGTGATGGGCCAAGAGAAAGGCCCAAATAATGACCAAACAAGTGAAACCATCGTGGCATAATCTCCGAGACTATGTTAGGCGGTGGTACCGCTAGTCTGGGCAGTGATACTGCCTAGACACAGTCTTCTAGGTGGTTGTACTATCAGACTGGGTGGTGGTGCCGCCTAGTATTAGACTGCAGGTGATGGTACCGCCCATACCTTGAAATTTCGAGGATTTGAATTTGGCTCCATTTTTGAAGCCATTTGGGGCCTATAAATACCCCAACTATTCCTGTATAGATAATCAAGAAATATTGAGCAAAACCTTATGATTCTAAAGTTGTAAACCTAGAAAGTTGAGTTTCCTCCTCCCGAAACTTAGAGAGAGTTCTAAGGGAGGGGTGAGAGGGATACCTTGTAAAAAAGAGTTGTAAAAGGTTATCTTCTAAACCTGTGAAAAGGAGAAAAGGGGTATAAAAGGGTAATTGGTCTTTGTCCATTGAAAGAAGACCAATAGTGGATGTCGGTGGCCTTGACAAAAGAGAAATTGACGAAGTGGATGTAGGTTACGACGACTGAACCACTATAAAAATCTGGTTTATGTTTCTTTTATGCAATTTATTTTATTGCAAACCACTTTTCTTGCTTTACATCCACTACGCTCTTCCGTATGCTTTCAAAGTTAGTACCTTTATGAAACGATTTTTTATCAGAAACGGATTTAATCGCAATGAAGTTTTGAATCGATATAATTTTTCCCACTACACTAATTCACCCCCCCCCCCCCCCCCCCCTCTTCGTGCCGACTCTTTTCCTAACAATCCAGACTCCCTCCTTTGCTGCCTCTACTGTAGCAATGTACTCCGTCTCTATGGTCTAGTCAATAGTAGTATCTCGCTTGGAACTCTTCCAGCATACTGCTCCTTCATTCGAGGTATGCACAAACCCCGAATTCGACTTAATGTCATCGACATTAGACTGAAAACTCGAGTTTTTAAAAACCTCCATATACTAGTAAAAGATCATTAGTTCTTCTCAAGTACTTAAGGATACACTTTATTACTTTTTAGTGCTTCAAGCCTGGATTTGCTTGATACCTACTCATGACACTCAGAGCAAGCGCTATATTAGGCATGATACATAGGATGACATACATGATATACCATATTGCTGAGGCATAGGGTATCCTATCCATGTTCGCCTTTTCTTCAGGAGTCTTTGGGGATATACTCCTAGAAAGCAATATCCTATGTCTCATTAGTATGAAACATCTCTTAGAATTTTCCATGCCAAACTGATAGAACCCTTGCAGATTCTAAACTTGGGGTTGATCTCTTTAGGGGATCGACCTCCTTGGAACTCTATAGGGGTTCCTCCCTCCAAGTTGCTGCTCAAAGGCTGCAAAAAAGATTCATCTATTGCTTAAGAAAAGAGAAGGAATACATGGCTATTTATAGGGCTTCTAAACCCTAACTCCTAATAGGACTCCTACTTAAGACTCTTACTTCTAACCAACTCCTAATAAAACTCCTACTCAAGACTCCTATTCTCTTACAACTCCTAATTCTTCTCTAAGAAAAAACCTCCTACATGAATGCCCCTCTCAATTAGGACTCTCCTAGCTAGAGTCCTAACAGAATGTCCCTCTCAATTAGGACTCTCCTAGCTAGAGTCCTAACAGTTTTACATGAATGTCCCTCTCAATTAGGACTCTCCAAGCTAGAGTCCTAATAGACCCACCCTCTTCAAATCAGTTATGTCCTCGAGGCTGATGATTCGTGAATTCTTGGAATTTGATCTTTAAGTCATCATAGTTCTCCCAAGTGGCATCTTCTATTGGTAGGTTCGCCCACTGTATTAGCACTTTATTAGTGGGTCGTCGTCGTCGAGTCATGATCCGTCGATCAATAATGGCACTTGGCTGGGTCTAGAGTTCTCTTTGGGTAGTCATATTTGGTGGGTGGCTTTGGGCTGTCTCCAAGCACCTATTTAAAACTTCAGTCTGGCTGTTGGTTTGTGGGTGATATGTCGTACTCCTTTTTGACTTAGTACCCTGCATATGGAATAACTTTGTCCAAAATCTGCTCTTGAAGATGCAAGTAGAATTTGTCACAAGCACAATGTGTCCCTTATAACATAATTCTTTTGAGTCCCGATTGTAATGAGCTACGGAGCTTGGTGCTTCCTCTAATTTTTTTTCTATCTTACTAGTCTCCGAATCTTCCTGTCATTCCATCTTAATATCCTCAAGGAAGTCGTTGGATGGAAGTAAAACAATCAAAAATTCAGCTTGCTCAGGTAGCTGCGAAAGCGCATCTGTAACAACATTCTCTTTCCACCTTTTGTAAGTTATTTTATAATCAAATCCAAGAAGTTTTTGTTGAATCTCGGATTTTGATGATAAAATCAATTGATGGGTTAATTGATCTAATCCATATTATTGAGTTAAGTGTGCAGGATTAACTACGATAACGACGAAGACATAAAGCAAAACAAAGTGTCGGAGTCAAGCACGAAGGATTCATTGCGGGTTCGAGAGTTCGACGAAAGTCTGAAGGTTCATTGGGAATGCTGCCAGAACTAGCCAAGAATGAGTAGGGAGCTTGCCGAAGGGTTTTTCGGAAGCTCGCCGGAAGGTTCGTTGGAAGTTCGCGGAGCTCGCCGAGAAAAATCGGAGCTTGCCGAAGAAGCTCATCGGAACTCGCCAAGATCAAATCGTGAAGTCTAGGAGCTTGCCGGGAGTCCGTAGAATGGTTTCCGAGAGTTTATAGGAAGACCGCCGGAAGTTCGCCGGAAGCTCGCCGGAAGAAGTCTTGACTTACGGACTTTGTAATAGCTTAGAAAATGTTTTTAAATTTGTAGTTAGTACGTTAATTAGGGTTAGGATTAGGTGTTAATCTTATAACCCAAGTAGGGGCCAATTGGGCCCGAGTTCGGACTGGTTTGGGCCAAGTTTGGAGCCCAACCAGTGAGCTGAATTGGCCTAGGCGGTGGCACCGCCCAGCACCTGAGAGCTGGGCAGTGAAACCTCCTGGGCTGGGCGGTGGCACCGCCAGCATCGGGAACATAAGAGAATTCAAATTTTTGGAGCCCAAATTTGAATCCTCTTGAGGCCTATAAATACCCCTCAAGTCTCAGCTGAGAATACAACTCTTTGAGCAGCAAGTGATTGAGAGAAAAGTCTTAGAAGAGTCTTTGCCTTTCTTATTTTCAATTTGCTAGAGAGTTCTCCTCCTTCTTTCTTGCTGAAAATTTGTAAGAGGTTGAACTGCTTGTAAAAGGTTGTAAGAGGGGTATTTGCCCTTCCATTTCAAGAGATTTGCTAGTGGAAGGTGGGAGCCTCATCGAAGAGGGGCCTCGCAAGTGGATGTAGGTCATTTGACCGAACCACTCTAAAATCGGGTGATCTCTGGTTTGCATTTCATTATTGCTATTTACATTACTGCAAACCTTCTTACATGCTTTAGTTCCTTATTACCTTTGCTGCGCAACTTTAAGAATATGCTTTCAAGTTAAGCTTTTCAAGTTCCGTTCTTATCGTACGAAAGATATGTCGAAAACCAACGTTTTAATCCGCTACACTAATTCACCCCCCCCCTCTTAGTGCCGCTCCGATCCTAACAATTGGTATCAGAGCAAGGCTCACTCTCATATTTGGTTTAATACCCAAGAGAGATGGCTTACTCCGGCATGAATAAGGGTCATTCTATCACACGTCCACCCTTGTTTAATGGGTCGGATTATACTTATTAGAAGACTCGGATGAGGATCTTCCTCATTTCTATGGATTTCGAGCTTTGGACTATTGTTGAAAACGGATTTAAAAAATCTTCTCTTCCGATGAGCGAATGGAATGAATCGGAGAAGAAGGTTTTTGCTTTAAATGCAAAGGCTATGAATGCCTTTTTTGTGCACTAGACAAAAATGAATTTAATCATGTTTCAATTTGTGATTCGGCCTTTGATATTTGGAGAACTCTTGAGGTCACTCATGAAGGCACTAGCCGAGTGAAAGAGTCCAAAATCAACATCCTTGTTCACTCTTACGAACTTTTCCGAATGAAACCAAGTGAGTCCATCGGAGACATGTACACCCGGTTTACGGATGTCATCAATGGACTCAAAGCTCTTGGTAAAGATTTTACTAACTTTGAACTAGTAACTAAAATCTTAAGATCTCTCCCTAAAAGTTGGGATCCAAAAGTTACGGCCATTCAAGAGGCCAAAGACCTTAAAGCATTCCCTCTTGAAGAACTCATTGGGTCTCTAATGACCTACGAAATGACATGTCAAGCTCATGACGAGCTCGAGAACCCCCTTCCAAAGAACAGGAAGGATATGGCACTCAAATCATAAGAAAACCACTTGAAAGGAACATCAAGTGATGAGGACAGTGACAATGACATTGCACTTTTGACTCAAAAATTTAAAAAATATTTAAGAAAGAACAAATTTAAAAATAATACAAAAAATAAATTTGAACAAAAGAAGGATCAAGTGATTTGCTATGAATAAAAAAAACCGGGACACTACAAGAACGATTGTCCTCAAGCCAAAAAGAGAACATCAAAGAAGAAGGCGCTCAAGGCAACGTGGGATGATTCAAGTGCGTCCGAAGAAGAGGAGTCCAACACCGAGCAAGTTGCTCATTACGCGCTAATGGCTTTAGGAGAAGAGGTGTGTGATTTATTTAATGAAGATTTATCTTTTGAAGAACTCTCTATCGCTTTTCATGAATTATTTGATGAATGTAGAACTGTTAGCAAGAAGTTAAGTATCTTAAAGAAAGAGCATGCTTTGCTACAAGATAAGTTTGATAGTCTTCAAACTCCTCCATGCTCTAAGTGTGAGCATTTAGAAGCAATAAAAAATAAAAATTTGCTTCTTAAAGAAACCTTAAACAAGTTTAAGGTTGGTAGCAAAGGATTAGATATGATCCTTGCACACAAGGGTCACGTCGCAAATAGAAATGGAATTGGATTTGTAAAAGGATTACATCAAAATCCTACCACTTTCATAAAAGGACCTACATTACATGTTTCCTCTTATATGAAATGCAACTTCTATTGCAAATCCGGACATATTGCCTACAAATGTCCATTTAGGAAAATTAGTTCACAAAAATTAATATGGGTTCCTAAAGGAACTATAAAGGATTCAATAATAAATAACAAAGTTAGTGGATCAATTTTTGAGGCACCCAAAATCAAATGGGTACCTAAAAGTCATCCTCTTTTGTAGACAAACCCACAAGCTAGGAGCAAGAGATGGTATCTCGATAGTGGATGCTCAAGACATATGACTGGAGATTCATCTCATTTCTCTATGCTCACTAGCAAAGAAGAAGGGTGTGTCACCTTCGGAGACAACAACAAAGGCAAAATCATTGGCAAGGGAACTATTGGTAACAAATTTAGTTTTTCCATTGATGATGTTTTACTAGTTGATGGATTGAAACATAATCTCTTGAGTATTAGTCAACTATGCGATAAAGGTTATATCGTTATATTCGAATCAAATATGTGTATTATCGAAAAACCAAACAATAACTTGACTATGATTGCATTAAAACAAAATAATGTCTACACCATCAACCTTGATGAACTAACTAATGAAATGTGCTTCTCCGCTCTAAATGATGATGCTTGGCTTTGGCATATGAGATTAGGCCATGCAAGCATGAAACTAATATCTAAGATCTCATCTAGAGAATTAGTACGAGGGATTCCAAATATGAAGTTTACTAAGGACAAAGTATGTGATGCATGTCAACTAGGTAAACAAATAAAAACTAGTTTCAAACCAAAAAATCAAATTAGCACCACTAGACCACTACAATTGATCCATTTGGATTTATTCGGACCAATTGACACAACAAGTCTAGGAGGAAGCAAATATGCGTTTGTAATTGTGGATGACTATACTAGGTACACTTGGACCTATTTCTTAGTCCACAAAAGTGATTGCTTCAAGTGCTTCTCTAAATTTTGTAAACTCACTCAAAACGAAAAAGGTTTCATGATTTCATCAATACGGAGTGATCACGGTGGCGAATTTCAAAACCGTGACTTTCAAAATTTTTGTGAAGTTAATGGATACAATCACAACTTCTCCACTCCGAGGAATCCCCAACAAAATGGAGTAGTTGAAAGAAAAAATAGAAACCTACAAGAAATGGCAAGAACTATGTTAAATGAACATAGTTTACCTAAGTATTTTTAGGCCGAAGCCGTAAATACGGCTTGCTACATCATGAATAGAGTCCTAATAAGACCATCCTTATCAAAAACTCCCTATGAATTGTGGAATAACAAAAAACCAAATATTTCTTGTTTTAAAGTTTTCGGTTGTAAATGCTTTATTTTGAATGAAAGGGATGTCTTAGGAAAATTTGATGCTAAATCCAATGAAGGCATCTTTCTTGGTTACTCTTCTGTTTCTAAGGCTTTTCGGGTTTTTAACAAAAGAACGTTAGTAATAGAAGAGTCTATTCATGTAGTTTTTAATGAAATTTCTAATTTAAAGAAAAATAATTTTGATGATGATCTTGGTTTTGATAATTTGAATTTAAATGAACCTCCTCCTCAAAATAGCAACTTGGATGCACCTTCTTCCGAAATTTCCTTACCCAAGGAATGGAAGTATATAGATGCTAATCCAAAGGAGCTAATTATAGGAGATACATCTAAAGGGGTTCAAACTCGTTCCTCTTTCAAGAATTTTTGTGCTAACACCGCCTTCCTTTCTTAAATTGAACCTAAATGCATTGACGAGGCCATAAAAGATGATTTTTGGGTTATTGCAATGCAAGAGGAATTGAATCAATTTGAGAGGAATAAGGTATGGAAGCTTGTTCCTAGACCTAGTGACCATTTAGTCATTGGTACTAAATGGGTCTTTAGAAACAAGCAAGACGAAAATGGTATCGTGGTTAGAAACAAGGCTAGATTAGTGGCCAAAGGTTTCAACCAAGAAAAAGGTATCGATTACGAAGAAACCTTCGCTCCCGTGGCTTGATTAGAAGCCATAAGGATGCTCCTTCCCTATGCTAGTAGTAATAATTTTAAACTATTTCAAATGGATGTCAAAAGTGCTTTCTTGAATGGTTTTATTTCCAAAGAAGTATATGTCGAACAACCTTCCGGATTTGAAAATTCTCTTCTTCCTAATCATGTATTCAAATTGACTAAAGCTCTCTATGGCTTGAAACAAGCTCCTAGAGCTTGGTATGAAAGGCTTAGTTCCTTTTTTATTTTAAATAATTTTACCAAAGGCAAGGTTGATACTACATTGTTTATTAAACATTTTGAAAATAATTTTCTTATTGTGCAAATTTATGTTGACGATATTATTTTTGGCTCTTCGGATGAATCACTATGTGAATCATTTGCCAAATGTATGAGTCATGAATTTGAAATGAGTTTAATGGGTGAATTAACTTTCTTTTTAGGATTACAAATCAAACAACTTAGTGATGGTATATTTCTTAACCAATCCAAATATACATTAGAATTGTTAAAACGATTTAACATGGATAATTCAAAAGCAATAAACACCCCTATGAGTACTGCAACTAAGATAGATATGGATGAAAATAGTGAAAATTTTGACTATGATTGCTTTAAAACAAAATAATGTCTATATCATCAATCTTGGTGAACTAAGTAATGAAATGTGCTTCTCCGCCGTAAATGATGATGCTTGGCTTTGGCATAGGAGATTAGGCCATGCAAGCATGAAAACAATATCTAAGATCTCATCCCAAGAATTAGTACGAGGAATTCCAAATATAAAGTTTATTAAGGACAAAGTATGCGATGCATGTCAACTAGGCAAACAAATAAAAACAAGCTTCAAACCAAAAAATCAAAAGGTAAACAAAAGGGAGGAAGAAAAATTTTTTTTCTTTCCTCCGCGGGATGCCAGCGGTGGCACCGACCGAGCGACCCTTATTAACTTGAGGGGTTAGGGCCGGCGGTGACACCGCCCCCAACCCGAAAAAAAAGCTCTCAAAACCCTCTCCCATTCCCTCTAACCCTCATTCTAACTCTTAGAAGCATTAGAGAAGGATTCTTGGTGGTCCAAGCTTTCCATCTCTCAACATAATCTCCATAAGGTAACACTTGAAATCCCTCTTTTTGGTATCCCATTCCCTCTTTTCTTTCCTCTTTCCCTTGCTTATTTTTCATAATTTCATCATCATCTTGTCTAGATAATGGCTCCTAAGAGATCTAAAGGAAAAAGGATTGAAGGAGATTCATTTGACCATGATCTTTTTAGATCAAAAGAGGTAGCCCTTAGCTTTCCAAAATTTGAAACACGATGTATCCATAAGGGAAAATACGTTGATCTGGATGAACTAGAGGACTTAGTGTTGAATCTCGGATTTTGATGATATAATCAATTGGTGGGTTAATTGATCTAATCCATATTATTGAGTTAAGTGTGCAGGATTAACTACGATAATCAGAAAACATAAAGCAAGGATACCGGAGTCGAGCTCGATGGACGTTTAAGAGACCGAAGAATCATCGGAGATGCTGTCGGAACCGTCCGAGAAGAAATCGGGAACGTGTCGGAAGTTCGCCGAAGAAATCGTCGGAGGCTCGCGGAGATCACCAAGAAGGCTCGGCTACTCGTTAAAGTCATCACAAAGATTGGGAGCTTGCAGGGAGTCCGTCGGAAGAAGTTCGTCGGAAAGCTCGCCGGAACAAGACTCGACGTTCGCGGTTAAAAAACTTGCTTAGGATGTTTTTTTTATGTAGTTCACCTGTAATTAGGATTAGGATTAAGAGATAATCCTATATCCTGGTTAGGGGCCAACTGGGCCCAAAGTCAAATTTGGTTTGGGCGAAAAATAAGCCAAACCAATGAATCGGAAAGCCAGGCGGTGGAACCGCCTGGCTGGGCGGTGACACCTCCTTGGCTGGGCGGTTGCACCGTCCAGCACCCGAGCGCTGGGCGGTGGCACCGCCTGGCTGGGCGGTGGAACCGCCAGCACCGGGAACCCTAAGAGAATTCAAATTTTGGAGCCCAAAATTTGAATCCTCTTGAGGCCTATAAATACCCCTCAAATCTCAGCTGAGGTTACAACTTTTGAGAAGCATTTTGATTGAGAGAAAAGTCTTAGAAAGTCTTAGCAAGTCTTGTTTTCAATTTGCTAGAGAGTTCTCCTCCTTCTTTCTTATTGAAAATTTGTAAGAGGTTGAGCTGCTTGTAAAAGGTTGTAAGAGGGGTGTTTACCCTTCCATTTCAAGAGACTTGCTAGTGGAAGGTGGGAGCCTCATCGAAGAGGGGCCTCGCAAGTGGAGTAGGTCATTTGACCGAACCACTCTAAAAATCGGCGTAATCTCTGGTTTGCTTTTTATTATTGTCATTTACATTACTGCAAATCTTCTTACTGCTTTAGTCCCTTATTACTCTTGCTGCGCAACTTTAAGAATACGCCTTCAAGTTAAATTTCTCAAGTTTCGTTCTTAACGTACGAAAGATTTTATTAAAATCGAAGTTTTAATCCGCTGCACTAATTCACCCCCCCCTCTTAGTGCCGCTCCGATCCTAACAAGTGGTATCAGAGCAAGGTTATCTCTCATATTTGGTTTAATACCCAAGAAAGATGGCTTACTCCGGCATGCAAGAGGGTCATTCTATTGCACGACCACCTTTGTTTAATGGGTCAGATTACACATATTGGAAGACTCGCATGAGAATCTTCCTCATTTCTATGGACTTTGAGCTTTGGTCTATTGTCGAGAATGGATTTCAAAAATCTTCTCTTCCGATGAGCGAATGGGATGAATCGGAGAAGAAGGTTTTTGCTTTAAATGCAAAGGCTATGAATGCCTTGTTTTGTGCACTAGACAAAAACGAATTTAATCGTGTTTCAATGTGTGATTCGGCTTTTGATATTTGGAGAACTCTTGAGGTCACTCATGAAGGCACTAGCCGAGTGAAAGAGTCCAAAATCAACATCCTTGTGCACTCTTATGAACTTTTCCGAATGAAACCTAGTGAGTCCATCGGAGACATGTACACCCGTTTTACGGATGTCATCAATGGACTCAAAGCTCTTGGTAAAGATTTTACTAACTTTGAACTAGTAACTAAAATCTTAAGATCCCTCCATAAAAGTTGGGATCCAAAAGTTACGGCCATTCAAGAGGCCAAAGACCTTAAAGCATTCCCTCTTGAAGAACTCATTGGGTCTCTAATGACCTACGAAATGACATGTCAAGCTCATGACGAGCTCGAGAACCCCCTTCCAAAGAACAGGAAGGATATGGCACTCAAATCACAAGAAGACCACTTGAAAGGAACATCAAGTGATGAGGACAGTGACAATGACATTGCAATTTTGACTCAAAAGTTTAAAAAATATTTAAGAAAGAACAGATTTAAAAATAATACAAAAAATAAATTTGAACAAAAGAAGGACCAAGTGATTTGCTATGAATGCAAAAAACCGGGACACTACAAGAACGATTGTCCTCAAGCCAAAAAGAGGACATCAAAGAAGAAGGCGTTCAAGGCAACGTGGGATGATTCAAGCGCATCCGAAGAAGAGGAGTCCAACACCGAGCAAGTTGCTCATTACGCGCTAATGGCGTTAGGAGAAGAGGTATGCGATTTATTTAATGAAGATTTATCTTTTGAAGAACTGTCTATCGCTTTTCATGAATTATTTGATGAATGTAGAACTGTTAGCAAGAAGTTAAGTATCTTAAAGAAAGAGCATGCTTTGCTACAAGATAAGTTTGATAGTCTTCAAACTCCTCCATGCTCTAAGTGTGAGCACTTAGAAGCAATAAAAAATGAAAACTTGCTTCTTAAGGAAACCTTAAACAAGTTTAAGGTTGGTAGCAATGGATTAGATATGATCCTTGCACACAAGGGTCACATCGTAAATAGAAATGGAATTGGATTTGTAAAAGGATTACATCAAAATCCTACCACTTTCATAAAAGGACCTACATTACATGTTTCCTCTTATATGAAATGCAACTTTTGTTGCAAATCCGGACATATTGCCTACAAATGCCCATTTAGGAAAATTAGTTCACAAAAATTAATATGGGTTCCTAAAGGAACTATAAAGAATTCAATAATAAATAACAAAGTTAGTGGGTCAATTTTTAAGGCACCCAAAATCAAATGGGTACCTAAAAATCATGCTCTTTTGTAGACAAACCCACAAGCTAGGAGCAAGAGATGGTATCTCGATAGTGGATGCTCAAGACATATGACTGGAGATCCATCTCATTTCTCTATGCTCACTAGCAAAGAAGAAGGGTACGTTACCTTCGGAGACAACAACAAGGGCAAAATCATTGGCAAGGGAACTATTGGTAATAAATTTAATTTTTCCATTGATGATGTCTTACTAGTTGATGGATTGAAACATAATCTCTTGAGTATTAGTCAACTATGCGATAAAGGTTACATCGTTAGATTTGAATCAAATATGTGCATTATTGAAAAACCAAATCATAACATGACTATGATTGCTTTAAAACAAAATAATGTCTATACCATCAACCTTGATGAACTAAGTAATGAAATGTGCTTCTCCGCCGTAAATGATGATGCTTGGCTTTGGCATAGGAGATTAGGCCATGCAAGCATGAAAACAATATCTAAGATCTCATCCCAAGAATTAGTACGAGGAATTCCAAATATAAAGTTTATTAAGGACAAAGTATGCGATGCATGTCAACTAGGCAAACAAATAAAAACAAGCTTCAAACCAAAAAATCAAATTAGCACTACTAGACCATTACAATTGATCCATTTGGACTTATTTGGACCAATTGATACAACAAGTCTAGGTGGAAGCAAATATGCCTTTGTGATTGTGGATGACTACTCTAGATACACTTGGACCTATTTCCTAGCTCACAAAAGTGATTGCTTCAAGTGTTTCTCTAAATTTTGTAAACTCACTCAAAACGAAAAAGGCTTCATGATTTCATCAATTCGGAGTGATCACGGTGGTGAATTCCAAAACCGTGACTTTCAGAATTTTTGCGAAAGTAATGGGTACAATCACAACTTCTCAACTCCAAGAAATCCTCAACAAAATGGAGTAGTTGAAAGGAAAAATAGAAACCTACAAGAAATGGCAAGAACTATGTTGAATGAACATAGTTTACCTAAGTACTTTTGGGTCGAAGCCGTAAATACGGCTTGCTACATCATGAATAGAGTCCTAATAAGACCATCCTTATCCAAAACTCCCTTTGAATTATGGAATAACAAAAAACCAAACATCTCCTATTTTAAAGTTTTTGGTTGTAAATGCTTTATTTTAAATGAAAGGGATGCTTTAGGAAAATTTGATGCTAAATCCGATGAAGGCATCTTTCTTGGTTACTCTTCCGTTTCTAAAGCTTTTCGGGTTTTTAATAAAAGAACTTTAGTCATTGAAGAGTCTATTCATGTAGTTTTTAATGAAATTTCCGATTTAAAGAAAAATGATTTTGATGATGATCTTGGTTTTGATAACTTGAATTTAAATGAACCCTCTCCTCAAAATAGCCATTTGAATGCATCTTCTTCCGAAATTTCTTTACCAAAAGAATGGAAGTATGTAGATGCTCATCCAAAAGAGCAAATTATAGGAGATACATCAAAAGGGGTTCAAACTCGTTCTTCTTTCAAAAATTTCTGTGCTAACGCCGCTTTCCTTTCTCAAATTGAACCTAAATGCATTGACGAAGCCTTAAAAGATGATTTTTGGATCATTGCAATGCAAGAAGAATTGAACCAATTTGAGAGGAATGAGGTATGGAAGCTTGTTCCTAGACCAATTGACCACTTAGTCATAGGTACTAAGTGGGTCTTTAGAAACAAGCAAGACGAAAATGGTATCGTGGTTAGAAACAAGGCTAGATTAGTGGCCAAAGGTTTCAACCAAGAAGAAGGTATCGATTACGAAGAAACCTTCGCTCCCGTGGCTCGATTAGAAGCCATAAGGATGCTCCTTGCCTATGCTAGTAGTAATAATTTTAAACTATTTCAAATGGATGTTAAAAGTGCTTTCCTGAATGGTTTTATTTCCGAAGAAGTATTTGTCGAACAACCTCCCGGATTTGAAAATTCTCTTCTTCCTAATCATGTATTCAAATTGACTAAAGCTCTCTATGGCTTAAAACAAGCTCCTAGAGCTTGGTATGAAAGGCTTAGTTCCTTTCTTATTTTAAATAATTTTACCAAAGGCAAGGTTGATACTACATTGTTTATTAAACATTTTGAAAATAATTTTCTTATTGTGCAAATTTATGTTGACGATATTGTGTTTGGCTCTTCGGATGAATCACTATGTGAATCATTTGCCAAATGTATGAGTCTTGAATTTGAAATGAGTTTAATGGGTGAATTAACTTTCTTTTTAGGATTACAAATCAAACAACTTAAGGATGGTATATTTATTAACCAATCCAAATATACATTAGAATTGTTAAAACGATTTAACATGGATAATTCAAAAGCAATAAACACCCCTATGAGTACTGCGACTAAGTTAGATATGGATGAAAATGGTGAAAGTTTCGATCAAAAAACATATAGGGGAATGATAGGTAGTCTACTCTACCTTACCGCGACTAGACCGGATATTATGTTTAGTGTAGGACTTTGTGCTAGGTTTCAATCAAATCCTAAATTATCTCATCTCAAAAGTGTTAAAAAGAATATTTAGGTATCTTAAAGGAACTCCAAATTTCGGATTATGGTATCCAAAATCTGAAAAATTTGATTTAATAGCCTATGCGGATGCCGATTTTGGCGGATGCAGAATAGATAGAAAAAGTACATCCGGAACATGCCAATTTTTAGTACATGCACTTGTTTCTTGGACTTCCAAGAAACAAAATTCAGTTGCACTATCTACGGCAGAAGCCGAATACATAGCTGCAAGTGCATGTTGTGCACAAGTTGTATGGATGAAAAATACATTAGAAGACTATGGAATTCACTTTAGAAATATTCCCATAAAATGTGATAATACTAGTGCCATATGTCTTACTAAAAATCCAATTCAGCATTCTAGAACTAAGCACATCGACGTTAGGCATCATTTCATACGCGATCATGTCCTTAACAATAATGTTGTTCTAGAATTCATTGACACAAAGCATCAATTAGCAGATATATTCACAAAAGCTCTGAACGAAGATCAATTTGAATTCATTAGAAGGGAATTAGGCATGTTAAATTGTCCCTAAAATGAGCTTCACGAAAAATGACTCGTTCTTTTCCTTTCTTTTATGGATTTGATTTCTTCTTCAATTCAAAATGATCCATTAAAGTATAACTTATTATCTTGAGGGAAGCAAACAAAAAAAAAAAGGGGAGGGTGAGGAAGAAAATTTTTTCCTCCACGGGATGCCAGCGGTGGCACCGCCAGATTTGGCGGTTGCACCGCCTGAGCGCTCGGGCGCCAGGCGGTGACACCGCTCGGTTTGGCGGTGGCACCGACCGAGCGACCCTTATTAACCCAAGGGGTTAGGGCCGGCGGTGACACCACCCCCAACCCGAAGAGAGAGTTCTCAAAACCCACTCCCATTTCCTCTAACCCTCATTCTAACTCTTAGAAACATTGGAGAAGGATTCTTGGTGGTCCAAGCCTTCCATCTCTCAACATAATCTCCACAAGGTAACTCTTGAAATCCCTCCTTTCTTTTCTCTTTCTCTTGCTTATTTTTAACAATTGGTATCATCATCTTGTCTAGAAAATGGCTCCAAAGAGATCAAAAGGAATAAGGATTCAAGGAGATTCATATAACCATGACCTTTTTAGATCAAAAGAGGTAGCCCTTAGCTTTCCAAAATTTGAAACACGATGTGTCCATAAGGGAAAATACATTGATTTGGATGAACTAGAAGACTTAGATCCAATTAAGTGGTTTGCTCAACTAGAAGCTCTACCTCTACTACAAATAGATGAACCAATCTATCCACGGTTAGTGAGATTGTTCTATACCAACCTATATGAAGACAATGATAGCCTAAGCACTTACATTCTAGGAACACCCATTAGAATTTTTGACAGCACCATTTGTGAGCTAATTGGCATAACTGAAAAAGATAGGGGATGCTATTTTAAAGGTAAATGGGACGTCAAAAAAATAGGAGCAACCTATTCCGAAGCCGTGAAAACAATTTTTGCAAATCCAAACCTTGACTTCCTACCCAAGAGCTGTGAACACTTAATGCCTTTCAACTCTAAAATTCTTCATCACATTATCACGAGCATCATATTCCCCAAACAATTTCATCTTGACGAAGTAAGTCAATTAGAGATAGGAACCATGTATTGGATTATGACAGGTCAGCATAATTGTTTCGGGTACTTGATTCGCCAACACATGCAGGAAATTATGACTAAGGATACTATATTGCCGTATGGGAGGTTAATCACTAGAATTCTTCATACCTATGACATTTGCATTCCACCCGATGAAGAATCTATTCAAAATGATCGATATAACATAATAAATAAAAACCTGCTAAAAAAACTTAGGTGCACTTTTAGCAATGGCATATGGGTTAGGCAGCCTAGAAGGACGGATCCAATTCCTATACCAATAGAACAACCCGAAACACCAATTCTTATGGGAAATGAATCTCCTCCTCCTAGTCCCTTTGGAGCAGCACCTTCAGCTCCTGTTTCCTCCTCTGAAGATATCATTATGGCGGAGCTATCTCAGATCAAATCACAGCAAAAACAAATTCAGAATCAACAAGTTGAAATTTTGAAGACACTACGACAGATGAATGAAAAAATAGATATCATGTATCAGCACTGTGGATTACCTCCTAAGGATTAAATTGATGTATCTTTTTATTCTGTCATGTTTGCTGTTAAAAAACAAGTTCATGTTTGTCATCGATTGTACGATAACTGATCTTTCCTTTAGATAACTACTGTCTTAATCTGCATAGATGATGATGTCTTTTGGACAAACTATTTCTGGAAAATTTGAATGAAGAACTTTGATAAATGCTAAACCTTTTTCTATGATCATCAATTAGCTGGCTTGTCTCTTTTTGTTGATGACAAAGGGGGAGAAGTGATGACTTACACCAGAACGATAGCATGGCTAATATGAATTTGTGATATGAATGTCTTATATGACTTGCAAATCCTTGAAAATATCACAAGATTGATATCATGAAATTTATATTGAAAATCTTTATCTTCTATCGTAGCAAAACTCGTCCCGTATCATTTAACTTATGATTTTCATCGAAGTTTCGTACTCACTATTGTTTAATGAGGATAACGATAAAGTTCCACGATTAGAACTTATCGGGTTATGATTGAATCCAATGGGATGGAATTCAAGTGTTTTTTCTTTTTCTCATAATATGGCATATAGATAGGGGGAGTTATGTTTAACTCCGTCATCAATTGATTGTCATCATCAAAAAGGGGGAGATTGTTGAATCTCGGATTTTGATGATATAATCAATTGGTGTGTTAATTGATCTAATACATATTATTGAGTTAAGTGTGCAGGATTAACTACGATAATCAGAAAACATAAAGCAAGGATACCGGAGTCGAGCTCGATGGACGTTTAAGAGACCGAAGAATCATCGGAGATGCTGCCGGAACCGTCCGAGAAGAAATCGGGAACGTGTCGGAAGTTCGCCGAAGAAATCGTCGGAGGCTCGCGGAGATCACCAAGAAGGCTCGGCTACTCGTTAAAGTCATCACAAAGATTGGGAGCTTGCAGGGAGTCCGTCGGAAGAAGTTCGTCGGAAAGCTCGCCGGAACAAGACTCGACGTTCGCGGTTAAAAAACTTGCTTAGGATGTTTTTTTTATGTACTTCACCTGTAATTAGGATTAGGATTAAGAGATAATCCTATATCCTGGTTAGGGGCCAACTGGGCCCAAAGTCAAATTTGGTTTGGGCGAAAAATAAGCCAAACCAATGAATCGGAAAGCCAGGCGGTGGAACCGCATGGCTGGGCGGTGAAACCGCCCAGCACCCGAGTGCTGGGCGGTGACACCTCCTTGGCTGGGCGGTTGCACCGTCCAGCACCCGAGCGCTGGGCGGTGGCACCGCCTGGCTGGGCGGTGGAACCGCCAGCACCGGGAACCCTAAGAGAATTCAAATTTTGGAGCCCAAAATTTGAATCCTCTTGAGGCCTATAAATACCCCTCAAATCTCAGCTGAGGTTACAACTTTTGAGAAGCATTTTGATTGAGAGAAAAGTCTTAGAAAGTCTTAGCAAGTCTTGTTTTCAATTTGCTAGAGAGTTCTCCTCCTTCTTTCTTATTGAAAATTTGTAAGAGGTTGAGCTGCTTGTAAAAGGTTGTAAGAGGGGTGTTTACCCTTCCATTTCAAGAGACTTGCTAGTGGAAGGTGGGAGCCTCATCGAAGAGGGGCCTCGCAAGTGGAGTAGGTCATTTGACCGAACCACTCTAAAAATCGGCGTAATCTCTGGTTTGCTTTTTATTATTGTCATTTACATTACTGCAAATCTTCTTACTGCTTTAGTTCCTTATTACTCTTGCTGCGCAACTTTAAGAATACGCCTTCAAGTTAAATTTCTCAAGTTTCGTTCTTAACGTACGAAAGATTTTATTAAAATCGAAGTTTTAATCCGCTGCACTAATTCACCCCTCCCTCTTAGTGCCGCTCCGATCCTAACACTTAGAACCCATTAGGTGGTTTGCACACCTAGAAGCTCTACCTCTACTACAAATAGATGAACCAATCTATCCGTGATTAGTTATATTATTCTATGCCAACCTATATGAGGACAACGATAGCCTAAGCACTTACCTTTTAGGAATACCCATTAGAATATTTGACAGCACTATTTGTGAGCTAATTGGCATAACTGAAAAAGATAGGGATGCTATTTTAAAGGTAAATGGGACGTCAACACAATAGGAGCAACCTATACCGAAGCCGTAGAAACAATTTTTGCAAATCCAAACCTTGACTTCCTACCCAAGAGCTGTGAACACTTACTGCCTTTCAACTCTAAAATTCTTCATCACATTATCACAAGCATCATATTTCCCAAACAATTTCATCTTGACGAAATAAGTCAAATAGAGATAGGAACCATGTATTGGATTATGACCGGTCAGCATAATTGTTTTGGGTACTTAATTCGCCAACACATGCAGGATATTATGGCTAAAGATACTATATTGCCATATGGGAGGTTAATCACTAGATTTCTTCATGCCTATGACATTTGCATTCCACCCGATGAAGAATCTATTCAAAATGATCGATATAACATAATAAATAAAAACCTTCTGAAAAGACTTAGGTGCACTTTTAGCAATGGCATATGGGTTAGGCAGCCTAGAAGGACGGATCCAATTCCTCCACCAATAGAACACCCCGAAACACCAATTCTTATGGGAAATGAATCTCCTCCTCCTAGTCCCTTTGGCGCAGCACCTTCAGCTCCTGTTTCCTCCTCTAAAGATCTCATTATGGCGGAACTGTCTCAGATCAAATCACAGCAAGAACAAATTCAGAATCAACAAGTTGAAATTTTGAAGACACTACGACAAATGAATGAAAAAATAGATATCATGTATCAGCACTGTGGATTACCTCCTAAGGATTAAATTGATGTATCTTTTTATTCTGTTCTGTTTGCTTTTAACAACAAGTTCAAAGTTTGTTATCGATTGAACGATAACTGATCCTTCCTTTTAGATAACTACTGTTTTGATCTGCATAAATGATGATGTCCTTTGGATAAATTATTTCTGGCAAATTTGAATGATGAACTTTGTTTCCTATTAAATGCTAAACCTTTTTTCTATGATCATCAATTAGCTGGCTTGTCTCTTTTTGTTGATGACAAAGGGGGAGAAGTGATGACTAAGTGATGACTTGCACCATAATGATAGCATGACTTATATGGATTACAAAAACTTGTGTGATATGAATGACTTATATGCCTTGCAAAATCCTTGAAAATATCACAAGATTGATTGATCATATTGAAAGCATGCCTTACATCTATATCATGAAATTTATATTGAAAATCTTTATCTTCTGTCATAGTAAAATTCGTCTCTTTTCATTTAACTTATGATTTTCATCGAAGTTTCGTACTTACTATTGTTTAATGAGGATCACGATAAGCTCTACGGTTAGAACTTATCGGGTTATGCTTGAATCCAATGGGATGGAATTCAAGTGTTTTTTATCTTCTCATAATATGGCATATAGATAGGGGGAGTTATGTTTAACTCCGTCATCAATTGATTGACATCATCAAAAAGGGGGAGATTGTTGAATCTCGGATTTTGATGATATAATCAATTGGTGGGTTAATTGATTTAATCCATATTATTGAGTTAAGTGTGCATGATTAACTACGATAACCAGAAAACATAAAGCAAGGATACCGGAGTCAAGTTCGATGGACGTTTAAGAGTCCGAAGAATCGTCGGAGATGCTGCCGGAACCAACCGAGAAGAAATAGGGAACCTGTCGGAATTTTCGGAAGTTCGCCGAAGAGATTGTCGAAGGTTCACGGAGATCACCGAGAAGGCTCGGCTACTCGTTAAAGTCATCACAAGTTTGGGAGCTTGATGGGAGTCCGTCGGAAGAAAGTTCGTCGGAAAGCTCGCCGGAACAAGACTCGACGTTCGCGGTTGAAAACTTGCTTAGGATGTGTTTTGGTTATGTAGTTCACTTGTAATTAGGATTAGGATTAAGAGATAATCCTATATCCTGGTTAGGGGACAACTGGGCCCAAAGTCAGATTTGGTTTGGGCTAAAATTAAGCCAAACCAGCTAACCGGAGAGCTAGGCGGTGGCACAGCCTGGCTGGGCGGTGACACCTCCTGGGCTGGGCGGTTGCACCGTCCAGCACCCGAGCGCTGAGCGGTGGCACCGCTTGGCTGGGCGGTGGCACCACCAGCATCGGGAACCCAAAGAGAATTCAAATTTTGGAGCCCAAATTTGAATCCTCTTGAGGCCTATAAATACCCCTCAAATCTCAGCTGAGATTACAACTTTTGAGAAGCATTTTGATTGAGAGAAAAGTCTTAGAAAGTCTTAGCAAGTCTTGTTTTCAATTTGCTAGAGAGTTCTCCTCCTTCTTTCTTATTGAAAAATTTGTAAGAGGTTGAACTGTTTGTAAAAGGCTGTAAGAGGGGTATTTACCCTTCCATTTCAAGAGATTTGCTAGTGGAAGGTGGGAGCCTCATCGAAGAAGGGCCTCGCAAGTGGATATAGGTCATTTGATCGAACCACTCTAAAATCGGCGTAATCTCTGGTTTGCATTTCATTATTGCTGTTTACATTACTGCAAACCTTATTACATGCTTTAGTTCCTTATTACCTTTGCTGCGCAACTTTAAGAATACGCCTTCAAGTTAAGCTTTTCAAGTTCCGTTCTTATCGTACGAAAGATTTTACTAAAACCGAAGTTTTAATCCGCTACACTAATTCACCCCCCCCTCTTAGTGCCGCTCCGATCCTAACATGGAATTCAAGTGTTTTCATCTTCTCATAATATGGCATATAGATAGGGGGAGTTATGTTTAACTCCGTCATCAATTGATTGTCATCATCAAAAAGGGGGAGATTGTTGAATCTCGGATTTTGATGATAAAATCAATTGATGGGTTAATTGATCTAATCCATATTATTGAGTTAAGTGTGTAGGATTAACTACGATAACGACGAAGACATAAAGCAAAACAAAATGTCGGAGTCAAGCACGAAGGATTCATTGCGAGTTCGAGAGTTCGACGATGTTGAATCTCGGATTTTGATGATGAAATCAATTGATGGGTTAATTGATCTAATCCATATTATTGAGTTAAGTGTGCAGGATTAACTACGATAACCAGAAAACACAAAGCAAGAATACCGGAGTCAAGATCAATGGACGTTTAAGAGTCCGAAGAATCGTCGGAGATGCTGCCGGAACCAACCGAGAAGAAATCGGGAACCTATCGGAATTTTCGGAAGTTAGCCGAAGAAATCGTCGGAGGTTCACGGAGATCACCGAGAAGGCTCGGCTACTCATTAAAGTCATCACAAGATCGGGAGCTTGATGGGAGTCCGTCGGAAGAAGTTCGTCGGAAAGCTCGCCGAAACAAGACTCGACGTTCGCGGTTGAAAGCTTGCTTAGGATGTGTTTTTGTTATGTAGTTCACTTGTAATTAGGATTAGGATTAAGAGATAATCCTATATCCTGGTTAAGGGCCAACTGGGCCTAAAGTCGGATATGGTTTGGGCGAAAATTAAGCCAAACCAGTGAAATCGGAGAGCCAGGCGGTGGCACCGCCTGGCTGGGCGGTGACACCTCCTGGGCTGGTCGGTTGCACCTCCCAGCACCCGAACGCTGGACGGTGGCACCGCTTGGCTGGGCGGTGGCACCGCCAGCATCGGGAACCCAAAGAGAATTCAAATTTTGGAGCCCAAAATTTGAATCCTCTTGAGGCCTATAAATACCCCTCAAATCTCAGCTGAGATTACAACTTTTGAGAAGCATTTTGATTGAGAGAAAAGTCTTAGAAAGTCTTAGCAAGTCTTGTTTTCAATTTGCTAGAGAGTTCTCCTCCTTCTTTCTTATTGAAAATTTGTAAGAGGTTGAGCTATTTGTAAAAGGTTGTAAGAGGGGTATTTACCCTTCCATTTCAAGAGATTTGCTAGTGGAAGGTGGGAGCCTCATCGAAGAGGGGCCTCGCAAGTGGATGTAGGTCATTTGACCGAACCACTCTTAAATCGGCGTAATCTCTGGTTTGCATTTCATTATTGCTGTTTACATTACTGAAACCTTGTTACATGCTTTAGTTCCTTATTACCTTTGCTGCGCAACTTCAAGAATACGCTTTCAAGTTAAGTCTTTCAAGTTCCGTTCTTATCATATGAAAGATTTTTCTAAAACCGAAGTTTTAATCCGCTGCACTAATTCACCCCCCCCCTCTTAGTGCCGCTCTGATCCTAACAGACGAAAGTCCGAAGGTTCATCGGGAATGCTGCCGGAACTAGCCAAGAATGAGTAGGGAGCTTGCCGAAGGGTTTTTCGGAAGCTCGCCGGAAGGTTTGTTGGAAGTTCGCGGAGATCGCCGAGAAAGATCAGAGCTTGCCGAAGAAGCTCATCGGAACTCGCCAAGATCAAATCGTGAAGTCTAGGAGCTTGCCGGGAGTCCGTAGAATGGTTTCCGAGAGTTTATCGGAAGACCGCCGGAAGTTCACCGGAAGCTCGCCGGAAGAAGTCTTGACTTATGGACTTTGTAATAGTTTAGAAAATGTCTTTAAATTTGTAGCTAGTACGTTAATTAGGGTTAGGATTAGGTGTTAATCTTATAACCCAAGTAGGGGCCAATTGGGCCCGAGTTCGGACTGGTTTGGGCCAAGTTTGGAGCCCAACTGGTGAGCTGAATTGGCCTAGGCGGTGGCACCGCCTAGGCTGGGCGGTGGCATCACCCAGCACCCGAGAGCTGGGCGGTGGCATCGCCCAGCACCCGAGAGCTAGGCGGTGACACCTCCTGGGCTGGGCGGTTGCACCGCCCAACACCCGAGCGCTGGGCGGTGGCACCGCTTGGCTGGGCGGTGGCACCGCCAGCATCGGGAACATAAGAGAATTCAATTTTTTGGAGCCCAAATTTGAATCCTCTTGAGGCCTATAAATACCCCTCAAGTCTCAGCTGAGAATACAACTCTTTGAGCAACAAGTGATTGAGAGAAAAGTCTTAGAAGAGTCTTTGCCTTTCTTGTTTTCAATTTGCTAGAGAGTTCTCCTCCTTCTTTCTTGCTGAAAATTTGTAAGAGGTTGAACTACTTGTAAAAGGTTGTAAGAGGGGTATTTGCCCTTCCATTTCAAGAGATTTACTAGTGGAAGGTGGGAGCCTCATCGAAGAGGGGCCTCGCAAGTGGATGTAGGTCATTTGACCGAACCACTCTAAAATCGGGTGATCTCTGGTTTGCATTTCATTATTGCTATTTACATTACTGCAAACATTCTTACATGCTTTAGTTCCTTATTACCTTTGCTGCGCAACTTTAAGAATACGCTTTCAAGTTAAGCTTTTCAAGTTCCGTTCTTATCGTACGAAAGATTTGTCGAAAACCAACGTTTTAATCCGCTACACTAATTCACCCCCCCCTCTTAGTGCCGCTCTGATCCTAACAGTTTTGTTACCCATTTTTGCTGCTCGGGGGAAGATATCTTCTGCTCCAAGAGATATTTTAGGCTTTTATGGTCGGTCTTGATTTGAAAGTATCGCATGATCAAGTACGATCTCCACCTCGTTGCTGTGTGCACAATGGCGAGCATCTCCTTATCATATGTTAACATATTTTGATAGGGGGGAGACAATGTCTTGCTAATGTATGTGAGTGGTCGACCATCTTGCATGAGAACGTCTCCCATTCTGTCTCCAGATGCATCGGCCTTAATGATGAAGGGTCGGTTGAAATCTGGTAGCGCTAACACCGGCGTCGTCATTATGGCTGCCTTAAGTTTGTCGAAGGCAGTGGAGGCTCTGTCCGACCATTGGAAGACATCTTTTTTCAGTAAGGAAGTAAGTGGTGCACTGATCTTTCCATAGTTTTTCACGAACTTACGGTAGTAGCCTGTTAAACCCAGAAATCCATGCAGCAATTTTATGTTCCTCGGGGTCGGCGACTTCTGCATTGCTTCTATTTTGGAGGGGTCCACTGCTACACCTTCCTCTGATATGATATGCCCAAGATATTCCACCTTCTATTGAAGAAAGTAAAAATTCGTAGTGGTTGTTGTGTGTTCAAAAGGTGGTTTTCGGTATGTCTTCTTCGTATACTCGTATTTGATGATACCCGGATCAAAGGTCCAGCTTTGTGAAGATTTGTGCTCCTTTTCATCTAGCAATTCATCTACTATTGGAATAGGGTATTTGTCCTTGACGGTTATGCCATTGAGAGCTCAGTAATCAATACACAACCGCCATGTTCCGTCCTTCTTTCATACGAGGAGCGCCAGTGAAGAGTAGGGGTTGCAACTTGGCCAAATAACTCCTGTTTTAAGCATCTCTTTTACAATCCTTTCTATTTCATTCTTCTGGAGATATAGATACTGATATGGCTGAGTATTTGCTGGACATTTTCCTGGAAGAATCGTTATATAATGATCAAACCGACGAGTAAGAGATAGGTTGCGCGGTTCATCAAATATATCTGAAAATTCAGCAAGCAAAGGAAGTAGATTTGGATCTTCAAATTCTATTGGCTCTCACTTAGTTTGCTGCTCAAGTTGTACCAAAAAGCCGCTGCATACTTTATGCAAAATCTTCTCCATTTGTTGTGTGCAAATCATTGTTACGTCGCCCCCACATTTTTTGTGCAGTATCACCTGTTTCCCCTTACTATAAATTTTCATAATTAGTTTCATAAAATTCCAGGAAACATCACCTAATGTCATCAACAATTCAATTCTGTGCATGGCCTCATGATCATCAAGAGGGAGGAGGAAGAAATCTGCAATTATCTCTTGGTTCTGCAGCAACAATTTCACCTGCGGGCACCTACGATCACACTTCAAAATCTGTCCGTTGGCGACCTTAACGACAAACCTACTGCAATTCTCAATAGGTAAGTTCATCTGGACAGCAACCTTACTGTTTAAGAAGTTATTAGTACTGCCCGTGTCGATGAGAACAGTGATCGGTTGTTGTTTGAGAAGGCCTCCAACTTTCATCGTTTGCGGGTTTGAGTAACCGGCTAGTGCATGTACCGTAACTTCGGTCGGTTGTGGCTCTTCTTCTGCATCTTCTTCTTTATATTCAAGGCTCTCTTCTGGATGTTCAATGACCTCTTCTTCTACTGGTTCAAACATAAGAAGTCTCCCTTTACTACAGCGATGCTCACGGCTCCATGGCTCGTCGCAATGCCAACATAACCCCTTCGCATATCGCTCCTGAAGCTCTTCTCTTGTTAACCTCTTTGGTGTAGGGATTTAGTCGATAGTAGGGGGGGCTGAGCGCTTCAATATTACCGGTTGAGGAGCGACCCTAGTCCTCCGAGCTTCACGGTTCAATTGCTCCTCTTGATGTCGTGCGAAAGAGATGGCTGCCATAAGCGTATACGGTTGTCGCGCTTTAACTTCTCCTCGGATCACCGGCTTCAAGCCCTCAATGAAGGTCCTCAATAGCTGTTTTTGAGACCAATCATGAGTTTGATTTGATAACCTTTCAAACCTGGTTTCGTACTCCTGAATTGTGGAAGTTTGTCGGATCTTTGCTAGTTGTCCGTCAATATTCTCGTAATCGGTTGGTCTGAAGCGGATCAACAGTCCTTCTTTGAATTGTTGCCATGAAAGGACTCCATAAGTATGTTCAAACCAGTCAAACCACTGTATAGCATCCCCTTCAAGATGTATAGCTGTAATTTTCACCATAGATGCATCCGCGGTTTTGTGGTACTGAAAATATCGCTCCGCGCGTGAGATCCAACCAATCGGGTCTCTGTTAGGACTCTAGCTAGGAGAGTCCTAATTGAAAGGGACATTCATGTAAAACCTACCTAAGTCGACCCCTATTAAAGAGGTGAAGTGGCCGACTAGGGTTAGGAGGTTATTTCTTAGAGAAGAATAAGGAGTTGTAAAGGAATAGGAGTCTTGAGTAGGAGTCCTATTAGGAGTTGGTTATAAGTAAGAGTCTTAAGTAGGAGTCCTATTAGGAGTTGGTTAGAAGTAGGAGTCTTAAGTAAGAGTCCTATTAGGAGTTAGGGTTTAGAAGCCCTATAAATAGTCATGTATTCCACCTCTTTTCATAAGCAATAGATGAATCTTTTCTGTAGCAACTTGGAGGGAGGAACCCCTATAGAGTTCCAAGGAGGCCGATCCCCTAAAGAGATCAACCCCAAGTTTAAAATCTGCAAGGGTTCTAATACCTGGTATCAGAGCAGCATTCTTGGCATCTTGCTGCCCTTCCACTGCTATCCATCAGCCCTCCACAACCGCCCAAAGCAATTCCCACAATTGCCTAAAAGATCATCGCCGAATTCCGCCATCATCTCCACCACCGCGGATCATCCTTTGATCTCCCCGTTAATTGCAATAGGTTCTGGTTTCCTACCTTACTGCTGCTATAATTTAGTTATCCTTATTCGAAGATCCAAAAAAAAAAACTGTTCCTATATTGCTGCATAAACCTTTCGTCACAAAGTTTTCATCTCTACGACGAAAGATACATTGCAGAATTCCAGCCGCATAGTTCCATCTGTTTGATCTTGCTACTATGCTTTTTCTATCCAAATTTCTATGAAATTTTTATGACATTTTTGACACTTTCTAACAGCAGATTTCACTTTGGTTTTTAAAAAAAATTCTCAATATAAACCATTGATCTTTTACGTCAAATCTGCTATACTTGAAAATCTGCACTATAAAATTTCAGCCGCATAGCACTGTTTGTTTGATCTTGATACTACATTGTTTCTATCCAAACCTCTACGAAATTTTTATGATAGCTTTGACACTTCCTAAGAGTGGATTTCCCTTTAGTTTCATCAAAAAATTCTCAATATAAACCACTGATCTTTTACGTCCAATCTGCTATACCTAAAAATCTATGCTGCAGAAAATTTCAGCCGCATATTGTTGCCTTAACCCATCTATTTGCAATCTTTTTTGAATGAAATTTCTTATACACTTCATAGATCATCTTGGCTTCCATCTAAGATTGATATATTAAGAAATTCATCTCTAAAAATGATTTTATGTTGCTGCAAATTTTCGTCGTATCCCGCTGAAATTTTTCGACGAGAATTCTGCAATCGCAACTTGCACCAATTTCCTTGCTGTTATACTGCCGAAATTTTCTTGATTAAATTAGATATCCTTGCTGTCATATAAATTGTAATTTTGCTATCAATTCTCTCCTCAATTCTCTCAAGTTTTTGTTGGAAATTACGTCGAGAAACCATTGTTTCTTCGACGACAATTCTATTCTTACAAGACATCACATACTTGCTGCAACTTCCACTGATTTCTATCAAACCTTTGCTATCATCTACCACAGATCCAAAATATTCATCCATAGCCCTAAAACTCCACTAAACCACACCCTCAAACTGCACCCAAAACAGCCACAAAACAAGCCTAAATCGTAGCCTACATCCATCGATCCACCAATCCTTTCGACCATCACTTCTCTCAACTATACATACCTTTAACCTGACAACAAAAGAGAGATCTTAACATCATATATTTGAAGGCATATACTATAGCATCTAAGGAGGCAATCAATGCTAAATTTGAAGCCTTGGAGGCGCGAATGGAGGATAAGATTCGGACGCTCTTTACCGAACTCAGATTGGGCCGACCACTAAGCCCGAAAAAATCATATCACGGAGAGAGCTTTGCCCAATCGCACCAGGCTCGAAGAGATGAGTCCCAAGGGAGGGGAGGCTCTATGACTGAATCAACTATCTATGCATGAGAGTGGACTTCCCTAGATGGGAAGAAGGAGAACCGATTGGTTGGATCTCGCGCGCGGAGCGATATTTTCAGTACCACAAAACTGCGGATGCATCTATGGTGAAAATTGCAGCTATACATCTTGAAGGGGATGCTATACAGTGGTTTGATTGGTTTGAACATACTTATGGAGTCCTTTCATGGTGACAATTCAAAGAAGGACTGCTGATCCACTTCAGACCAACCGATTATGAGAATATTGACGAACAACTAGCAAAGATTTGACAAACCTCCACCATTCAGGAGTACCAAACCAGGTTTGAAAGGTTATCTAATCAAACTTATAATTGGTCTCAAACACAGCTATTGAGAACCTTCATTGAGGGCTTGAAGCCGGAGATCCGAGGAGAAGTTAAAGCGCGACAACCGTATATGCTTATGGCAGCCATCTCTTTCGCACGACATCAAGAGGAGCAATTGAACCATGAAGCTCGGAGGACTAGGGTCACTCCTCAACCAGTAATATTGAAGCCCTCAACCCTCCCTACTATTGACCAAGTCCCTACACCAAAGAGGTTAACAAGAGAAGAGCTTCGGGAGCGATATGCGAAGGGGTTATGTTGGCATTGTGACGAGCCGTGGAGCCATGAGCATCGCTGTAGTAAAGGAGGACTCCTTATGATTGAACCGATAGAAGAAGAGGTCATTGAACATTCAGAAGAGAGCCTTGAACATGAAGAAAAAGATGTAGAAGAAGAGCCACAACCGACCGAAGTTACGGTACATACACTAGCTGGCTACTCAAACCCGCAAACGATGAAAGTTGGAGGCCTTCTCAAACAACAACCGATCACTGTTCTCATCGACACGGGCAGAACTAATAACTTCATAAATAGTAAGGTTGATGTCCATATGAACTTACCTATTGAGAGTTGCAGCAGGTTTGTCGTTAAGGTCGCCAACGGATGGATTTTGAAGTGTGATCATAGGTGCCCGCAG
Source organism: Musa acuminata AAA Group (assembly GCF_036884655.1). Classification (NCBI taxonomy): domain Eukaryota; kingdom Viridiplantae; phylum Streptophyta; class Magnoliopsida; order Zingiberales; family Musaceae; genus Musa; species Musa acuminata. The sequence continues at coordinate 17,873,332 of NC_088337.1, read as the reverse complement.
GTGAAACTGTTGCTGTAGGACCAAGAGATAATTGCAGATTTCTTCCTCCTCCCTCTTGATGATCATGAGGCCATACTTAGAATTAAATGGTTGATGACATTAGGTGATATTTCTTTGAATTTTATGCAACTATTTATAAAATTTTACAGTAAGGAGAAACAGGTGATACTGCATGGGAAACGTGAGGGCGACGTAACGATGATTTGCACATAACAAATGGAGAAGGTTTTGCATAAAGCATGCAGGGGCTTTTTGGTATAACTTGAGAAGCAAATTAAAGGAGAGCCAATAGAATTTGAAGTTCCAAACCTATTTCCTTTGCTTGCTGAATTTTCAGATATATTTGACGAGCCGCACAACCTACCTCTTACTCGTCGGCATGATCATTGTATAATGATTTTTCCAGTCAAATCTCCAGCAAATACTCAGCCATATCAGTATCCACATCTCCAAAATGATGAAATAGAAAGGATTTTAAAAGAGATGCTTGAAACAAGAGTTATTTGGCCAAGTTGCAACCTCTACTTTTCACCGGTGCTACTTGTACACAAGGACGGAACATGGCGAATATGCGTTGATTACCGAGCTCTCAATGGCATAACCATCAAGAACAAATACCTTATTCCAATAGCAGATGAATTGCTAGATGAAAGGGAGTACAAATCTTCATAAAGCTGGACCTTTGATCCGGGTATTATCAAATACGAGTGTTTGAAGAAGTCATACCGAAAACTGCCTTTCGAACACACAACAGCCACTACAAATTTTTACTTTCTTCAACAAAAGGTAAAATATCATGGGCATATCATATCAGAGGAAGGTGTGATAGTGGACCCCTTCAAAATTGAAACAATGCAAAACAGGCCTACCCCGAGGAACATAAAATTGCTACATGGCTTTTTGGGTTTAACAGGCTACTACCATAAGTTCGTGAAAAACTATGGAAAGATCAGTGCACCATTTACTTCCTTACTGGAAAAAGATGTCTTCCAATGGTCGGACAGAGCCTCCACTGCCTTCAAAAACTTAAGGCAGCCATAACGACGACGCCGGTGCTAGCGCTACCAGATTTCAACCGACCCTTCATCATTAAGGTCGATGCATTTAGAGACAGAATAGGAAACGTTCTCATGCAAGATGGTCGACCACTCACATACATTAGCAAGACATTGTCTCCCCCCTATCAAAACATGTTAACATATGATAAGGAGATGCTCGCCATTGTGCACGCAGCAACGAGGTGGAGATCGTACTTGATCAGGCGATACTTTCAAATCAAGACCGACCATAAAAGCCTAAAATATCTCTTGGAGCAGAAGATATCTTCCCCCGAGCAGCAAAAATGGGTAACAAAACTTCTTGGATTTAATTATGAAATAACTTACAAAAGGTGGAAAGAGAATGTTGTTGTAGATGCGCTTTCGCAGCTACCTGAGCAAGCTAAATTTTTGATCGTTTTACTTCCAACCAGCGACTTCCTTGAGGATATTAAGATGGAATGGCAGGAAGATTCAGAGACTAGTAAGATTATAAAAAAATTAGAGGAATTACCAAGCCCCATGGATCATTACAATTGGGACTCAAAAGAATTACACTATAAGGTGTTAGGTTCGGAGCGGCACTAAGAGGGGGGGTGAATTAGTGCAGCGGATTAAAACTTCGGTTTTAGACAAATCTTTCGTACGATAAGAAATCGGAATTGGAAGTGCTTAACTTAAAAGCGTATTCGCAAAGTTGTGCAGTAAATGTAATGAGGAAATAAAGCAGTAAGAGGGTTTGCAGTAATATAAATAGTAGTAATGAAATGCAAACCAGAGATTACGCTGTTTTTAAAGTGGTTCGGTCAAGTGACCTACATCCACTTGTGAGGCCCCTCTTCGATAAGGCTCCCACCTTCCGCTAGCAAATCTCTTGAAAGGGAAGGGTGAATACCCCTCTTACAACTTTTACAAGCGGTTCACTCTCTTACAGATTTTCAGCAAGAAAGAAGGAGGTGAACACTAGCAAATGAAAACAAGAAAGGCAAAGACTCTTCTAAGACTTTTCTCTCAATTACTTGCTGCTCAAAAGTTGTTCTCTCAGCTGAGATTTGAGGGGTATTTATAGGCCTCAAGAGGATTCAAATTTTGGGCTCCAAAATTTGAATTCTTTTTGGGTTCCCGGTGCTGGAGGTGCCACCGCCCAGCCAAGCGGTGCCACCGCCCAGCGCTCGGGTGCTGGACGGTGCAACCGCCCAGCCAAGGAGGTGTCACCGCCCAGCTCTCGGGTGCTGGGCGGTGCCACCGCCTGGCTCTTCGATTTCACTGGTTTGGCTCAATTTTAGCCCAAACCATATCTGACTTTGGGCCCAGTTGGCCCCTAACCAGGATATAGGATTATCTCTTAATCCTAATCCTAATTACAAGTGAACTACATAACAAAAAACACATCCTAAGCAAGCTTTCAACCGCAAATGTCAAGTTTTGTTTCGGCGAGCTTTCCGACGAACTTCTTCCGACGGACTCCCAGCAAGCTCCCGAACTTGTGATGACTTTAACGAGTAGCCGAGCCTTCTCGGTGATCTCCGTGAACCTCCGACGATCTCTTCGGCGAACTTCCGAAAATTCCGACAGGTTCCCGATTTCTTCTCGATTGGTTCCGGCAACATCTCCGACGATTCTTCGGACTCTTAAACGTCCATCGAACTTGACTCCGGTATACTTGCTTTGTGTTTTCTGGTTATCGTAGTTAATCCTGCACACTTAGCTCAATAATATGGATTAGATCAATTAACCCATCAATTGATTTTATTATCAAAATCCGAGATTCAACATAAGGGACGCATTGTGCTTATGATAAATTCTACTTGCATCTTCACGAGCAGATTTTGGACAAAGTTATTCCATATGCAGGGTACTAAATTGAAAAGAAGTATGGCATATCACCCACAAACTGACGGCCAGACAGAAGTTGTAAATAGGTGCTTGGAAACAGCCCAAAGCCACCCACCAAATATGACTACCCAAGGAGAACTTCAGACTCAGCCAAGTGCCATTATTGATCGACGGATCGTGACTCGACGACGATGATCCACTACTAAATTGCTAATACAGTGGGCAAACCTACTAATAGAAGATGCCACTTGGGAGAACTATGATGACTTGAAGATCAAATTTCCAAAATTCATGAATCGTCAGCCTCGAGGACAAGGCTGATTTGAAGAGGGCAGGTTTGTTAGGACTCTAGCTAGGAGAGTCCTAATTGAGAGGGACATTCATGTAAAACCTACCTAAGCCGACCCCTATTAAAGAGGTGAAGTGGCCGGCTAGGGTTAGGAGGTTATTTCTTAGAGAAGAATAAGGAGTTGTAAAGGAATAGGAGTCTTGAGTAGATGTCCTATTAGGAGTTGGTTATAATTAAGAGTCTTGAGTAGAAGTCATATTAGGAGTTGGTTAGAAGTAGGAGTCTTAAGTAAGAGTCCTATTAGGAGTTAGGGTTTATAAGCCCTATAAATAGTCATGTATTCCACCTCTTTTCATAAGCAATAGATGAATCTTTTCTGCAGCCTTTGAGCAGTAACTTGGAGGGAGGAACCCCTATAGAGTTCCAAGGAGGCCGATCCCCTAAAGAGATCAACCCAAAGTTTAGAATCTGCAAGGGTTCTAACAGTCTCCTTCTTCCCATCTAGGGAAGTCCACTCTCATGTATGGATAGTTGGGGTCAGTCATAGAGCCTCCCCTCCCTTGGAACTCATCTCTTCGAGCCTGGTGCGATTGGGCAAAGCTCTCTTCGTGATATGATTTTTTCGGGCTTAGTGGTCGGCCCAATCTGAGTTCGGTAAAGAGCGTCCGAATCTTATCCTCCATTCACACCTCCAAGGCTTCGAATTTAGCAATGATTGCCTCCTTAGATGCCATAGTATATGCCTCCAAATCTATGATGTTAAGATCTCTCTTTTGTTGTCAATTTAAAGGCATGTATAGGTTGAGAGAAATGATGGCCGATAGGGTTGGTGGATCGGTGGATGTAGGCTACGATTTAGGCTTGTTTTGTGGCTGTTTTGGGTGCAGTTTGAGGGTGTGTGATAGAACCCTTGCAGATTCTAAACTTGGGGTTGATCTCTTTAGGGGATCGGCCTCCTTGGAACTCTATAGGGGTTCCTCCCTCCAAGTTGCTGCTCAAAGGCTGCAGAAAAGATTCATCTATTCCTTATGAAAGAGAAGGAATACATGGCTATTTATAGGGCTTCTAAACCCTAACTCCTAATATGACTCCTACTCAAGACTCTTATTCCCTTACAACTCCTAATTCTTCTCTAAGAAAAAACCTCCTAACAGAATGTCCCTCTCAATTAGGACTCCCTCTCAATTAGGACTCTCCTAGCTAGAGTCCTAACAGAATGTCCCTCTTAATTAGGACTCTCCTAGCTAGAGTCCTAACAGAATGTCCCTCTCAATTAAGACTCTCCTAGCTAGAGTCCTAACAGACCTGCCCTCTTCAAATCAGCCTTGTCCTTAAGGCTGAGATTCCATGAACTCAGGGAACCGGGTCTTCAGCTCCTCATATGGTTCCCATGTGGCGTCTTCAAGTGGTAGATTATTCCAATGCACTAGTACTTCAGTAGAGGGATGTCGGTGACGCATCACGATCCTGCGATCGAGGATGGCTTGTGGTTGGGCTTGAATTACTCCATCCTCCGTTGTGTTGGGCAGTTGGATCTGGGGTGACTCGTGTTCTCCCAACTTGGGCTTTAGGCATGATACGTGGAAGACAGGGTGAATTTTGGCATCCTCAGGTAATTTAAGTCTATACGCCACGGCTCTAATACGCTCTGTGATCTAATAGGGCCCATAAAAATGTGGGGATAGCTTCATGGAGGCTCGAGTGTTGATAGAGAGTTGCTTGTATGGTTGTAGGTGAAGATAAACCCAATCTCCTACTGAAAATTCTCTTTCACTTCGTCGTGTGTCGGCTTGCTGCTTCATTCTGGCTTGAGTGGTAGAGATATTATCTTTTAACAGTTGTAAGAGTTTGTCCCTATCAATCAATTCTTGGTCAACCTGATCTACCTTGGCTGAGCCAATTACATACTTTGGAATCACAGGGGCTGGTCGACCATACAATGCTTCATAAGGGGCACATTTTGTAGATGAATGATATGTAGTATTATACCACCATTCGGCCCAGGGAAGCCATTTCGCCCACTCTTTTGGTCGGTCGCTAGCGAAACACCGGAGGTACGTCTCTAAGCACCTATTTACCACCTCTGTTTGGCCGTCAGTTTGTGGATGATACGTTGTGCTCATCTTGAGTTTGGTGCCTTATAACTGAAATAACTCGGTCCAAAATTTACTAGTGAAGATCTTATCACGATCACTTACGATGGACCTTGGCATCCCATGTAGTTTAACAATATTTTCTATGAAAATTTGAGCAATACTAGCAGTAGTGTAGGGATTTCTCACAGCACAAAAATGAGCATATTTCGTAAGTCGATCAACCACCACGAGAATCGTGCTTTTACCTTTGGAAGATGGTAGCCCTTCAATGAAGTCCATGGAGATGTCAGTCCACACTGAGTATGGTATGGGCAGTGGTTGTAGCTTCCCTGGATTTGCCACGGTTGCACCCTTGTGTTGTTGACATACATCACATTGTGCCACATATTCAGCAAAAATTTTTTCATCCCTCTCCAATAAAAATTTTGCTTCACTCTTTTGTAGGTTCTTAGGAATCCAGAGTGCCCTGCTGAAGGTATGGAGTGCATTTCATGCAAAATGATTGTGATGTAAGGGGAGTCAGGTATAAGCACAAAGCGACCTTTGTAGCATAGATCCCTCGAATCCTAGGTGTAGTGGGCTATTGCACTTGGATCCTCCTCCAATTTTTTTATGATGTTGCTGATCTCTAGATCCTTCTTCCATTCTTCCCTAATATCCTCGAGGAAACCGGTGGTAGGAAGGGAGATGGCTGAAACCTTAGTTTGTTCAGGTAGCCGTGAGAGTGCATCTACAACAACATTTTCTTTCCCCTTTTTGTAAATAATTTCATAATCAAATCCAAGAAGTTTGGTTACCCATTTTTGCTGCTCAGGGGATAATATCTTTTGCTCCAAAAAGTACTTGAGGCTTTTATGGTCAGTTTTAATTTGAAATCGCCGGCCGATCAGGTAGGGTCTCCACCTCGTTACTGCGTGTACAATGGAAGCATCTCCTTATCATATACTGACATGTTTTGATGGGAGGGAGATAATGCCTTGCTAGTGTATGCGAGTGGTCGACCATTTTGCATGAGAACGGCTCCAATTCCGACTCCAGATGCGTCGGCCTCAATGATGAAGGGTCTATTGAAATCTGGTAGCGCAAGCACCGGCGTCGTTGTCATGGCTGCTTTAAGTTTGTCGAAGGCAGCAGAGGCTTTGTCCGACCATTGGAAATCATCTTTTTTCAGTAAAGAAGTGAGTAGTACACTGATCTTCCCATAGTCCTTAATAAATTTTCGGTAGTAGCCCGTTAGTCCAAGGAACCCCCGCAGTAATTTCACGTTTGTAGGTTTCGGCCAACCTTGCATTGCCTCAATTTTTGTTGGGTCTACCGCCACTCCTTCTTCTGATATTATATGCCCAAGGTACTCTACTTTTTGCTGGAGAAAGCTGCACTTTGGTTGCTTTACAAAAAGAGTATTCTCCCGAAGGATCGTCAAAACAATCCGTAAATGCTGAAAGTGAGTCTCAAGAGAAGGGCTATAAATGAGAATATCATCGAAAAATACCAGCACAAATTTATGAAGAAAGCTTCGAAAAATATCGTTCATGAGACTTTAAAAGGTTGAAGGAGCATTAGTGAGTCCAAAAGGCATTACCAAGAATTCATAATGGCCATTATGTGTGCGAAATGCAGTTTTTGGAATGTCATCGTCACATACCCGAATTTGGTGGTAACCGGATCGGAGGTCCAACTTCGTGAAGACTCGAGCTCCTTTTAATTCATCAAGAAGTTCATCCACCACTGGTATTGGGTACTTGTCCTTGACGGTGATGCCATTTAAAGCTCGGTAGTCGATGCACATCCGTCAAGTTCCGTCCTTCTTGCGTACAAGTAGCACCGGTGAGGAATAAGGGCTGCAACTTGGCCGAATCACCCCTGTTTCAAGCATCTCCTATACGATCTTTTCAATTTCATCTTTCTGGAGGTGAGGATATCGGTACGGTCGAGTGTTCGCTGGTGGCTTGCCCGGAAGGATTGGAATTCGATGGTCATGTTGCCGAGAAGGAGGAAGACCGCGCGGTTCAGCAAATATGTTGGCAAATTCAGTAAGCAATTGGGCAAGATTTTGATCTTCAATTTCTATTTTCTTCACTTCTGGTTGTGGCTGGAGATGCATAAAAAAGCCACCATTTACCTTGTGCAAAACTTTCTCCATTCGTTGGGTCGAAACAGTGGTAACGTTGCTTCCGCGCTTCCCGCGTAGGATGATCTGTTTGCCCTTACAGTAGAATTTTATAATTAATTTAGAAAAGTTCCAAGAGACATCACCTAGTGTAGTCAGCCATTCTATACCAAGCACTGCCTCATAGTCATCGATTGGTAGGAGGAAGAAATCGGTGATAATTTCTTGGTCTTGCAGTATAGTTTCACTTACGAGCATCTTTGGTCGCACTTTAGGATTCTGCCGTCGATAACCTTTACATCGAACTTGCTGCAACCTACAATATGCAGTGCCATCCGAGCAGCAACCTTACTATTCAGGAAGTTATTAGTGCTACCCGTGTCGATGATAACAGTGATCGGCTGTTGTTTGAGAAGGCCTCCAACTTTCATCGTTTGCGGGTTTGAGTAGCCGGCTAGTGCGTGTACCGTAATGTTGGTCGGTTGTGGCTCTTCTTCCATATCTTCTTCTTCATGTTCAAGGCTCTCTTCTAGATATTCAATGACCTCTTCTTCTACTGGTTCAATCATTAGAAGTCTACCTTTTTTACAGCGATGCTCACAGCTCCACGGCTCATCGTAATGCCAACATAACCCCTTCGCAGATTGCTCCTGAAGTTCTTCTCTTAATAACCTTTTCGGTGTAGGGATTCAGTTGATAGTAGGGGGGGCTGAGGGCTTTAGTATTGTAGGTCGTGGAGTGATCCTAGTCCTTCGGGCTTCATGGTTCAATCGCTCCTCTTGAAGTCGTGCGAAAGAGATGGCTGCCATAAGCATATATGGTTGTCGCGCCTTAACTTCTCCCCGGATCTCCGGCTTTAAGCCCTCAATAAAGGTCCCCAATAACTATTTTTCAGACCAATCACGAGTTTGATTAGATAACCTTTCAAACCTGGTTTGGTACTCCTGAATAGTGGAGGTTTGTCGGATCTTTGCTAGTTGTCCGTCAATGTTCTCGTAATAAGTTGGTCCGAAGCGGATCAGTAGTCCTTTTTGAATTGTCGCCATGAAAGGACTCCATAAGTGTGTTCAAACCAGTCAAACCATTGTATGGCATCCCCTTCAAGATGTATAGCTGCAATTTCCACCATGGATGCATCCGCAGTTTTATGGTACCGAAAATATCGCTCCGTGCGCGAGATCCAACCAATTGGGTCTCCTTCTTCCCATCTAGGGAAGTCCACTCTCATGTGCGAATAGTTGGGGTCGGTCATAGAGCCTCCCCTCTCTTGGAAGTCATCTCTTTGGGCATGATGTGATTGGTTAGAGCTCTCTCCTTGATGTGATTTCTTCGGGCTTGGTGGTCGGCCCAAACTGAATTCGGTAAGGAGAGTCTAAATCTTATCCTCCATTCGTGCCTCAAAGGCTTCAAATTTAGCATTGATTGCCTCCTCAGATGCCATAGTATATGACTCCAAATCTGTAATATTAAGATCTCTCTTTTGTTGACGGGTTAAAGGCATGTATAGGTTTGATAGAAATCAGTGAAAGTTTGCTGGAGAATTGTGTTGTCTTGTAAGAGCAGAATTATCGTCGAAGAAACAACGGTTTCTTGACGAAATCTCCACCAAAAATTTGAGAGATTTGAGGAGGGAATGGACAGTAATATCTTAGTTTATATGACAGAGAAAATATAGTATCAAGATCAAATAAACAGTGCTATGCGACTGAAATTCTGCAATATATCTTTCGTTGTAGAGATGAAAACTTTGTGACGAAAAGTTTATGCAGCAATATAGGAACAATTTTTTTTTTTTGGATTTTCGGATAGGGATAACTAAATTGCAGTAGCAGTAAGGTAGGAAACCAGAACCTATTGCAATTCACGGGATGATCTGCGGTGGTGGAGATGATGGCGGAATTTGGCGACGATCTTTTAAGCAATTGTGGGAATTGCTTTGGACGGTTGTGGAGGGTTGATGGATGGCAGTGGAAGGGCAGCGAGACGCCAAGAACGCTGCTCTGATACCAGGTGTTAGAACCCTTGCAGATTCTAAATTTGGGGTTGATCTCTTTAGGGGATCGGCCTCCTTGGAACTCTATAGGGGTTCCTCCCTCCAAATTGCTGCTCAAAGGCTGCAGAAAAGATTCATCTATTGCTTAAGAAAAGAGAAGGAATACATGGCTATTTATAGGGCTTCTAAACCCTAACTCCTAATAGGACTCCTACTTAAGACTCTTACTTCTAACCAACTCCTAATAGGACTCCTACTCAAGACTCCTATTCCCTTACAACTCCTAATTCTTCTCTAAGAAAAAACCTCCTACATGGATGTCCCTCTCAATTAGGACTCTCCTAGCTAGAGTCCTAACAAAGTTCTATCGGAACCAATCGAGAAGTCTAGGAGCTTGCCAAAGAAGCTCGTCAGAACTCGCCATGAAGATCATCGTAAAGTCTAGGAGCTTGTTGGGAGTCTGCCGGAACATTGCTAATAGTTCGTCGGAATTTCCCTGGAAGATCGTCGAAAGAGCAATTGACATACCGGAACAAGATGCTTTGTCAAATTATCTTAATTATTGTAGTTAGTTCATAAATTGAGTTAGAATTGGGAGATAATCCCACTAACATAGTTAGGGGCCAACTAGGCCCTAAACAGGGCTGAATTGGGTCGGATTGAACAGCCCATTCAGCCCCTGAAAACATGGCCAACGGTGGCACTGCTAGGGCCGGCGGTGGCACCGCCTAGGAGACCTAGTCTCCCAGGTGGTCTGGGAAGTGGTACCGCCCAAACTGGGCAGTGGTACCACTAGCAATAAATGTTGCCAGCAGTGGTACCACCCAGACTAGGCGGTGGTACCGTCCAATGTCAGATTGTAGGTGGTAGTACCACCCAGTAATGGCGGTGGTATCGCTAGTATCCTAGAAATCTAGGATGAGACACTTTTTGGCTCCATTTTTAAAGCCATTGGGGCCTATAAATACCCCACCCTTTTCTGCATGAAAGGGTAACAAATTGCTATTATATGTGTGAAAAATTCTAAGTGTTTCGGGTGTGAAAAGTATTGTAAAAGTGATAAGAGTTCTCCTCCTCCCTCTCTTAGCCTTGTAACCATCCAAGAAAGAGGAGTGAGGCTTGTAAGGGTTATCTCCTAAACCCGGGAAAAGGAGAAAGCACTGTAAAGAGGTGTTTGGTCTTCACCTATTGAAGGAAGGCCTTTAGTGGACGTCGGTGACCTCGACGGAGGAGGAATCCGAAGTAGATGTAGGTCTTATTGACCGAACCACTCCAAATTCTGGTTTACTTTTCCTTTTGTGCAATTTACATTACTGCAAATCTCCTTGAGCTTTTCCTTATATTCTTAAGAAAGTTTTAAGTTTAACATCTTTCCGAAATGATTTGATTCGAGATGAACTTTATATGAAAATCGAGAAAGTTTTCCACTACACTAATTCAACCCCCCCCCCCTCTTAGTGCACTTTTGATCCTAACAGATTAGACATCGAGCTAGAAGATTGGTCGACATGTCGGCAGAAGGCTTCATGCCATGAGTTGGGGCATCAAGCCAAGAAGTAGTTTTAGTTGATTAATTATTTGTAATAATTGTTTAGATCAAAGTAGTTTTAGTTGTAATTGGGTTGGTTTAGAATGTAATTAAGCCAACTTAATTAGAGGCCAACTCGGCCCAAAGTGGAGTTGTTTTGGAGAAAGAGAAAGGCTCATTCAATGACCCAAAAGTTGGGTGACCGACGATGTCACCGCTAGAGGCTCAGTCTCCAAGACATAGTCTCTGAGATTATGTCAAGCAGTAGTACTGTCAGACTAGGTGGTAGTATCGCCTAGTGTCAAGCGGTGGTACCGCCAGTCTAGGTGGTGGTATCGCCTAAACATAATCTCCCAGAATGTGTTAAGCGATGGTATTGCTAGACTGGGCGATGGTACCGCCCAGCAAAGGCGATAGTACCGCCAAGACTTGGGAAACTCATGATGAGACCTTTTCTAGCTCTAATTTTGATGTCATTTAGGTTCTATAAATACCCTAGCTATTCTTGCATGGAAGAGCACAAATTTGAGCAAAAGAGGAGGAAAGAATACTTGAGTAAAAATTATAATCTCTCTAGATTAGTGAGTCTCTTCCTCCTAGAGTTATAAGGTTTCTAAGGAAGGATGAGTGAGGTTTAAAAGAGAGGTGTAAAGGTTCTCTCCTGAGCCTATGAAAAGGAGAAAAGAGTGTAAAGGGTAGTTGATCTTCATCTATTGAAGGAAGATCGGTAGTGGAAGTTGGTGGCCTCGAGTGAAGAGGAATCAAGAATGGATGTAGGTCACGACGACCGAACCATTATAAAACTCAGTTTGCATTTACTTTAAGCTCTTTACTTTCATTGCAAACTACTTTACTTACTTATTCACTATGCTTATGAATACTTTGAAGTTAAACTCTTTCTGGATATCGATTTTAAGCATACAAAAATTTTTAAATCGACGTAAGTTTTATGATAGAACTAATTCACCCCCCCTCCCCCCCCTCTCTTAGTGCCAACTCAATTCTAACACTTTAGGGCTTGGATGACCCTATATGGTACTTTCGAAGCTCTGATGTGCCAAGCATTTCCCACCACTCTCTAGGGTTCGGCTCAAATATGGTACACCCGATTGAGACTAGCCTCGGTCTCATATTTTGACAAGCTCATAAGGGAATTCAAGCTTAATTTCCTAGCTAACGCATGGCCAAAACCATCCATAGCCATGCTCCTCGATCTAAGTTAGAAGGACGATGAACCCCTCTCTCACTTCATCGCTTGCTTCACCGCTGAGATCCTAGGAGTCCCCGATACCCACCCCTCACTGATCATGTAGGCATTATTGATAGTCCTACGACTGTCTAGGTTCTTATGTTCATTGGTTAAGCGACCGACAACGACCATCCCCGAGATGCCCCAACATGCAAATTAGTATGTTGTCACCGAAGCCCTAGTGGCAAGAAAGCACAAGGAGCACAAGAGGCCCCTCTTGGAGCAATCTCGAGGGCAACCCTCGGGCCCACTAAGAAGAAGGCTCGATTGACCTGAACCACTGCTCCCGAGGCCACCTCTCCCACCCTTGAGTTTGTAAAGAATGAAGATCTTCAACTAGATCAGAGAGAAGGGGCTCCTAAGAGCACCAACCCAATAAAGACTCCGCGTGAGCTCAGAGATCGCTCCAAGTATTGTCGGTTCCACCGTGACTATGGTCATGACACTGAGGAGTGCCATGACCTTAAAAACCAAATTGAGGAGCTCATCCGCAGGGGGCATCTCATATCCAAACCTCTACTCATCGCCTACCATATGTGTGTGACCCTTTAGGCCTAATATCGAACTAGCCGTGAGTCATACCTATCAGAACTCCTTTTGGCTTAGTGAATTATTATCTCCATAATAATTCACTCGACTCATCAACTGCAAACGTACTATGTCACTACGTCGTGTTAGGATCGGAGTGACACTAAGAGGAGGGGGGGGGAGTCAATTAGTGTAGTGGATTAAAACTCGTAAGCTTAAAAATGAATTCGTAAATACGAGGAGATTTCGTTTCGATAGTAACTTGAGTAGATGAAAACTAAAAGCTAGCAGTAGCGTAAATAATAATTTCAGGAAAGTAAGAACTCACACATTTAAGGAAGACACCAATTTAAAGTGGTTCGGTCAAAATGACCTACATCCACTTGCGAAGCCTTCTTCGAAGAGGATCCCAACTTCCACTAGCAAATCACTTTGAAGGGGAAGGACAAATACCCCTCTTACAACCTTTTACAGTGGTTCACAGTCTTACAAATTTTTAACGAGAAAGAAGGAGGTGAACACTCAAGCAATTAAAAACAAGACTTGCTAAAGACTTTGCTAAGACTTTTATCTCAATCTATTGCTTCTAAAACGTTGTATTCTCTATTGAGAATTGAGGGGTATTTATAGTCCCCAAGAGGATTCAAATTTGGGCTCCAAATTTTGAATTCTCTTGGGTTCCCGATGCTAGCAGTGCCACCGCCTATCAGTGGCGATGCCACCGCTTGTTAGTGTCTAATACTGACAGTGTACTGGCAGTGCCACCACCAAGTCCGACGGTGCCACCGCCAGACCTCTCGGGTGCTGGGATGTGCCACCACCTAGTCCTGGTAGTTTACTGGCGGTGCCACCGCCGAAACTCTCAGGATCTGGGCAGTGCCACCGCCCAGTCTAGTGGTGCCACCGCCTAGATTATTTCAGCTCACTAGTTGGGCTCCAAACTTGGTCTAAACCAGTCCGAACTTGGGCCCAATTGGCCCCTAACCGGGTTATAGGATTAACCCTTATTCCTAACCCTAATTACATGCAAACTACGAAATTAAGACATAGTCCTAAGCAAGTTTGTAATCGGTAACGTCGAGTTTCCTTCCGACGAGCTTTCCGGCGATCTTCCGGTAGACTTCCGATACACCCTCAAATTTCTTCCGACGGATTCCCAGTAGGCTCCTAGTCTTGTGGTGAGTTCAGCGAGTCTTTGGCCCGATGCCCGAATCCACGGTCCGAAGCCTTCATCGATATGTCGACCGATCCACCGGCCCGACGTCCAATCTTCTTACATGTTCCTCCGGCCCAACATGATTTTCCTACTTTAATTGTCTCATCCTAATCGAAGCATCCTACGTCACTCAAAATGCAGATTAAATCGTAAACACATATCAAGTGGTTTCATCATCAAAATACGAGATCCAACAATCTCCCCCTTTTTTATGATGACAACCACATGATGACGGAGTTAATCTTAACTCTCGGAGTTTAAACAAACTCCCGCTATCAATATGCCATATTGATAGAACCTTAAATTCAAGCCAAATTCAAGTCATTTGCAAATATTCAACATGAATATGTTGAATCTCGTATTTTGATGATGAAATCAATTGATAATTGCATTTATGTTTTAATCTGTGTTTTGAGTGACGCAGGATGATTCGATTAGGAAAAATCATGTTGTGCCAGAGGAATATGTCAGAAGATTGGACGTCGGACCAGTGGATCGGTCGACGTATCGACAGAAGGCTTCGGGCCGTGGACTCGAGCATCGGGCCAAGAAGAGCGGAGATTGTGCCAAGGATATTGAAGTTGCGGAGTCAACTGACCGATTGGGCAATTGGCAGCAAGAGAGGACGATGTGCCGAAGAATCGGACGAAGCGTCAAGGGACCAATGACATGCCAGAGCAAGTTATAGTAAATGTCTTAAGAAATATCATAGTTAGCACGTAGATTAAATTAAGAATGGGAGGTGATCCCATTAACTTCATCTAGGGGCAATTGGGCCCTTGATAGACCCAAATTTGGCCGAATGGATCAACCCATTTGGACCAGAATTCCTGCCAGGCGGTGGCACCGCCCAGGAGATGGTCTCCCAGGAAAGCTGGGTGGTGCAACTGCCCAGGTTAGGCGGTGGCACTGATTGGGCTCAGTCTCCGAGAGAGACTAGACGGTGGCACCGCTTGGGCTAAGTCTCGGAGCGAGACTGGTGGGTGCAATTGTCCATGTCAAGCGGTGACACCACCTAGAGGCTCAGTCTCCGAGCTGCCAGGTGGTTGTACCGCCCTAGTCTGGCGGTAGTACCGCCAGGACCCCGGAAATCCAGGATGTGATAGTTTTGAGCTCCAAATTCAAACCAGTTTGGGGCCTATATATACCCCACCCTTTCCTGCATGAAAGGGCACCAAAAGCTTGATCTTACTCTATGATTTTTAGAGCTCAAAAGTGTTGTAAAGGCTAGAAGTTCTCCTCCCTCTTTTCTTTCAAGTTTTGAGCTTTCAAGAGAGGAGAGAAATTCTGTAAGGGTTGTCTCCTAAGCCCGTTAAAACCAATCTATCGCACGAACAACCTGGCTCAGATACCACAGTTGGAAAATCTTGGGGGCGACCTCATATGGGCAGGGGAAGAACAAGAAAACAAAATCCCCAATTCCCAAAGAGATGTTCGTTGTCGTGTGAAGATTGGTGCGTAAAATCCGCGAAACTTAAAAAACTACGTATAGAGTATATTGTGTTACCTAGGGAGATCGTATATCCTTGCTTCCTTGCAGATCTTTAGGAGAGGGTGAAGGAGGTCAAGCGTCCTCCTCTCTAGCAGTGATCCACACAATAGGGCTGCGACGACACTCCTCAAAACTTCAAGTCTGCTCTGAGGTGGAGAGGGGAAGGAGAATAGGAGAGGCAAGCAAAGGCTCTAGCCTATGAGGCTCTGAATCCTTCCTATTTATAGAGGTCCCCTGTCAAACCCTAATGGATCCTCCCCTAATGGGTATTGGATCTGCATCCAATAACCTAAGACTTTTAGATTAGTGGATCTCTATCCAATGATCTCTCATGGTCTCTTATTGGATCTCATCCATGGGATCCAATAAGACAAGGGCTCCGTCGGACATCTCATATCCAAACCTCTACTCATCGCAATGCCTAACATATGTGTGTGACCCTCTAGGCCCAATATCGAGCTGGCCGTGAGTCATACTTGTCAAAACTCCTTTTAACTCAGTGAATTATTATCTCTGTAATAATTCACTCGACTCATCGACTACGGACGTACTAGGCCACTACGCCGTAGTCCCTAAACGATACAAGGGAATCCAATCCATTGGACTGGTCTGTCCTCAGTTACCATGTACCTATAGTCCCTCATCCATCTAATATCTCAGAGATCGTGTATCGAGCATGGTGCTATCAGACCCATACGGTTTTTACTCGAGTCTCGCTCTAATCGAATTCTCCCGGAGAACTCTTTTCTCTCAACCCGAATGACCCTGGCCAGGGATTTTTCTAAGCAAGAACACATGGGATATTCCTCTCATGACGCCGAGAGTGGATGATCCTCTATCGACACTCAATAGCCCTCGTAAGGTCGACTACCACTCCCAATGACCAACTGTACTAGATTTGGGACAGCCAAACCTATAAGTCTAGTATCAAAGAGTGGAGCGCTCATATAGGAAATCCTTGGTGTCTCAAGTCTAAGGACGAGAAATACCACTAGGACTACGGAATCGTTGTCTGACAATAAGGCATCATCAACCATCCAGCATTCCATAAGCGGATCAATCAGTGAACTTATTCTCCAATGAGCACCTACACTATATCCCTAGTGTCCCTACACGAGCAGCTATGAGACCAGCTACATCCATCATATGGACGGGTATACAGCACACCGGTCTGTCCAGTTATCACGATGTCCCTCTCGAGTAACCTATGATCGGGATTATTTAGGATATGTGTTTAAAGGTGAATCAATCTCATTTTCGTGATCTCATCACGATCCGATTCCTATTGCACAAATCCAAGGACATCACTATATATATATATATATATATATATATATATATATATATATATATATATATATATATATATATATATATATATATATATATATGCAATAGTTATAAAGTGGTGATATATGCCAAAATAAGTAAAAAGATTCTGTATCAAGTCACACGTGCCATCACTCACGTGATTGGCTTGTTGAGCACCTATGACTAGCAGGTTGGCCTTCGCCTATTAAAGGAAGGCTTCTAGTGAACGTCGGTGACCTCGCCGGAGGAGGAAGCAAAAATGGATGTAGATCACGTTTGACCGAACCACTCTAAAATCTGGTTTGCATTTCCTTTGTGCTATTTATCTTAACTGCAAATTGCCTTCCTTACTTTACTTCAAAAATGTTTCCGTAAGCTTTCAAAGTTTTTTTTTTTATAAGTAAAAGTAAATTGATTTTGTGTAAAGTTTCTACAAATAGCTTTGTTTATACAAGTTATAGACGAAGCTAGGTAACTCAAAGAGTACTCATGCAGTAGTTATGACTACACATGCTGTAGACTATAACTCTTAACTGTGGCCAACAAATAAAATTTAAAGTCCAGATATGCTAAGATTTCCTGTGGGTATAGCTTTTGACATCATGCCCAAGATCTTTAGCTAATAGCAAAATTGAATTTGATAAAAATATCTTTTTCTCTTTGTGTAAGGTGCTCCATTTTGAGATCGTTCTCCATACATGATCTTGAGTCTCTAATAATCTCTGTCAAGAGCTGAGCATTATTTGTGTTTTGACACTCAAAGATTCTACTACATCTTTCCTTCCACATCCACCAAATAGTGCATCTGAATATAACCTTTGTCAATTATGTAAGAGGCCCTTTTCTTGAAAAACATTGCATGAGGACAGCTAATTCTTGATGCAAGTTTGGTTGCGGCATTCTATTGAGTTCGAATCGCTGGAGAATCTCCTTCTATATCCATTTAGTATAGTCACAAGCAAAATAGAGATGGTCAACCGAGAAGAAATCGGGAACTTGTCGGAATTTTCGGAAGTTCCCCGAAGAGATCGTTGGAGATTCGCGGAGATCACCGAGAAGGCTCGGCTACTCGTTGAAGTCATCACAAGATCGGGAGCCTGTTGGGAGTCCGTCGGAAGAAATCCGAGGGCATATCGGAAGTCCGCCGGAAGTTCGTCGGAAAGCTTGCCGGAACAAGACTCGACGTTCGTAGTTGAAAACTTGCTTGGGATGATTTTACTTATGTAGTTCACATGTAATTAGGATTAGGATTAAAAGATAATCCTATATCCTGGTTAGGGGCCAACTGGGCCCAAAATTAGACTTGGTTTAGGCTGGACTTAAAGCCCAACCAGTGAACCGAAGTGTTTGGCGGTGGCACCGCTTGGCTGGGCGGTGGCACTACCAGTACACTATCAGTGTCAGACACTGACAGGCGGTGGCACTGCCAGCATCGGGAACCAAAGAGAATTCAAATTTTGGAGCCCAAATTTGAATCCTCTTGAGGCCTATAAATACCCCTCAATTCTCAGCTGAGATTACAACTTTTTGAGAAGCAATAGATTGAGAAAAAGGTCTTAGAAAAGTATTAGCAAATCTTATTTTCAATTTGCTAGATTGTTCACCTCCTTCTTTCTTGCTGAAAATTTGTAAGAGTGTGAACCGCTTGTAAAAGGTTGTAAGAGGGGTATTTGTCCTTCCCCTTCAAGAGATTTGCTAGTGGAAGGTGGGAGCCTCATCGAAGAGGGCCTCGCAATTGGATGTAGGTCATTTGACCGAACCACTTTAAAATTGACGTGATCTTTGGTTTGCATTTTCTTATTGCTATTTACATTACTACAAACCTTCTTACGTGCTTTATTTCCTCATTACCTTTGTTGCACACCTTTACGAACACGTGTTCAAGTTCGGTTTTTATCATATGAAAGATTTATCGAAACCAACGTTTTAATCCGCTGCACTAATTCACCCCCCCCCCCCCCCCCCTCTTAGTGCCGCTCCGATCCTAACAATTGGTATCAGAGCAAGGCTCACTCTCATATTTGGTTTGATACCCAAGAGAGATGACTTACTCCGGCATACATGAGGGTCATTCTATCACACGTCCACCCATGTTTAATGGGTTGGATTATACTTATTGGAAGACTCGTATGAGGATCTTCCTCATTTCCATGGATTTTGAGCTTTGGACTATTGTCGAAAATGGATTTCAAAAATCTTCTCTTCCAATGAGCAAATGGAATGAATCGGAAAAGAAGGTTTTTGCTTTAAATGCAAAGGCTATGAATGCCTTGTTTTGTGTACTAGACAAAAATGAATTTAATCATGTTTTAATTTGTGATTCGGCTTTTGATATTTGGAGAACTCTTAAGGTCACTCATGAAGGCACTAGCCGAGTGAAAGAGTCCAATATCAACATCCTTGTGCACTCTTATGAACTTTTCCGAATGAAACCAAGTGAGTCCATCGGAGACATGTATACCTGGTTCATGGATGTCATCAATAGACTCAAAGCTCTTGGTAAAGATTTTACTAACTTTGAACTAGTAACTAAAATCTTTAGATCCCTCCTTAAAAGTTGGGATCCAAAAGTTACGGTCATTCAAGAGGCCAAAGACCTTAAAACATTCCCTCTTGAAGAACTTATTGGGTCTCTAATAACCTACAAAATGACATGTCAAGCTCATGACGAGCTCGAGAACCCACTTCCAAAGAACAAGAAGGATATGACACTCACATCACAAGAATATCACTTGAAAGGAACATCAAGTGATGAGGACAGTAACAATTACATTGCACTTTTGACTCAAAAATTTAAAAAATTTTTAAGAAAGAATAAATTTAAAAATAATACAAAAAATAAATTTAAACACAAGAAGGACCAAGTTATTTGCTATGAGTGCAAAAAACCGGGACACTGTAAGAACGATTGTCCCCAAGCCAAAAAGAGAACATCAAAGAAGAAAGCACTCAAGGCAACGTGGGATGATTCAAGCGTGTCCGAAGAAGAGGAGTCCAACACCGAGCAAGTTGCTCATTACGCTGTAATGGCCATCGGAGAAGAGGTAACGGATTTAATTGATGCAGATTTACCATATCATGAATTATTAAATGCCTTCCATGAGTTATTTGATGAATGTAAGATAATTAGTAGAAAATACAAATTGCTAAAAAAGGAGCATGATAGTCTCACTTGTAATTTTGATAAATTAAAGACTGAATATCATGATAGTTTAGCTCCATGTATAAAATGTCATGATCTAGAAACTCTCCAAAAGGAGAACTAGCTACTTAAGGACACCTTGAAGAAATTCGAGGTTGGTAGCAAGTCTTTGAACATGATCCTTACAAATAAGGGTCGCGTTTCTAAAAGAAGTGGAATCGGATTTGTGAGAAGTCCTCACTAAAATCCAACCACCTTCATTAAAGGCCATGTCTTACTTATAAATATCCATTCAAGAAAATTAGTCCGAACCAACTAATTTGGGTTCCTAAAGGAACTATGATCAATTCTATACAATATGATGAACAAGTCAGATCAGTTTTTAAGGCACCCAAAAGAAAATGGGCACCTAAAAATAATTCCTTCTTGTAGAAACATACACCATCACAAGCTAGGAGCAAGAGATGGTATCTCGATAGTGGATGCTCAAGACATATGACTGGAGATCCATCTCATTTCTCTATGCTCACTAGCAAAGAAGAAGGGTACGTCACCTTCGGAGACAACAACCATGGCAAAATCATTGGCAAGGAAACCATAGGTAACAAATTAAAATTTTCTATTGATGATGTCTTACTAGTTGATGGATTGAAACATAATCTCTTGAGTGTTAGTCAATTATGCGATAAAGGTTATATCGTTAGATTTGAATCAAATGTGTGTATTATTGAAAAACCAAACCATAACATAACTATGATTGCATTAAAACAAAATAATGTCTACACCATCAACCTTGATGAACTAAGTAATGAAATGTGCTTCTCCGCTTTAAATGATGATGTCTGGCTTTGGCATAGGAGACTAGGTCATGCAAGCATGAAACTAATATCTAAAATCTCATCTAGAGAATTAGTACGAGAAATTCCAAATATGAAGTTTATTAAGGACAAAGTATGCGATGCATGTCAACTAGGTAAACAAATAAAAACTAGTTTCAAACCAAAAATTCAAATTAGCACCACTAGACCATTACAATGATTCATTTGGACTTAATTGGACCAATTGACACTACAAGTCTAGGAGGAAGCAAATATGCGTTTGTAATTGTGGATGACTATACTAGATACACTTGGACCTATTTCTTAGCTCACAAAAGTGATTGTTTCAAGTGTTTCTCTAAATTTTGTAAACTCACTCAAAACGAAAAAGGCTTCATGATTTCATCAATTTGGAGTGATCACGGTGGCGAATTTCAAAACCGTGACTTTCAAAATTTTTGTGAAGTTAATGGATACAATCACAACTTCTCCATTCCAAGAAATCCTCAACAAAATGGAGTAGTTGAAAGGAAAAATAGAAACCTACAAGAAATGGCAAGAACGATGTTAAATGAACATAGTTTACCCAAGTATTTTTGGGCCGAAGCCGTGAATACGGCTTGCTACATCATGAATAGGGTTCTAGTAAGACTGTCCCTATCAAAAACTCCCTATGAATTATGGAATAAAAAAAACCAAATGTTTCCTATTTTAAAGTTTTCGGTTGTAAATGCTTTATTTTGAATGAAAGGGATGCCTTAGGAAAATTTGATGCTAAATCCGATGAAGGCATCTTTCTTGGTTACTCTTCCATTTCTAAGGCTTTTTGGGTTTTTAACAAAAGAACCTTAGTAATAGAAGAGTCTATTCATGTAGTTTTTAATGAAATTTTTTATTTAAAGAAAAATGATGTTGATGATGATCTTGATTTTGATAATTTGAATTCAAATGAACCACCTCCTCAAAATAGCAACTTGGATGCACATTCTTCCGAAATTTCCTTACCCAAGGAATGGAAGTATATAGATGCTCATCCAAAGGAGCTAATTATAGGAGATACATCAAGAGGGGTTCAAACTCGTTCCTCTTTCAAGAATTTTTGTGCTAACACCGCCTTCCATTCTCAAATCTAACCTAAATGCATTGACGAGGCCTTAAAAGATGATTTTTGGGTTATTGCAATGCAAGAGGAATTGAATCAATTTGAGAGGAATACGGTATGGAAGCTTGTTCCTAGACCTAGTGACCATTTAGTCATTGGTACTAAATGGGTCTTTAGAAACAAGCAAGACGAAAATGGTATCATGGTTAGAAACAAGGCTAGATTAGTGACCAAAGGTTTCAACCAAGAAGAAGGTATCGACTACGAAGAAACCTTCGCTCCTGTGGCAAGATTAGAAGCCATTAGGATACTCCTTGCCTATGCTAGTAGTAATAATTTTAAACTGTTTCAAATGGATATCAAAAGTGCCTTCTTGAATTGTTTTATTTCCGAAGTAGTATATGTCGAACAACCTCCCGGATTTGAAAGTTCTCTTCTTCCTAATCATGTATTCAAATTGACTAAGGCTCTCTATGACTTAAAACAAGCTCCTAGAGCTTGGTATGAAAGGCTTAGTTCCTTTCTTATTTTAAATAATTTTACCAAAGGCAAGGTTGATACTACATTGTTTATCAAACGTTTTAAAAATAATTTTCTTATTGTATAAATTTATGTTGATGATATTATTTTTGGCTCTTCGGATGAATCACTATGTGAATCATTTGCCAAATGTAAGAGTCATGAATTTGAAATTAGTTTAATGGGTGAATTAACTTTCTTTTTAGGATTACAAATCAAACAACTTAGTGATGGTATATTTCTTAACCAATCTAAATATACATTAGAATTATTAAAATGATTTAACATGGATAATTCAAAAGCAATAAACACCCTTATGAGTACTTCGACTAAGTTAGATATGAATGAAAATAGTGAAAATTTCGATCAAAAAACATATAGGAGAATGATAGGTAGTCTACTCTACCTCAATGCGACTAGACACAGATATTATATTTAGTGTAGGACTTTGCACTAGGTTTCAATCTAATCAAAAATTATCTCATCTTTCTTTTTTGATAAGTAAAAGTAAATTGATTTTGTGTAAAGTTTCTACAAATAGCTTTGTCTATACAAGTTATAGACGAAGCTAGGTAACTCAAAGAGTACTCATGCGGTAGTTATGACTACACATGCTGTAGACTATAACTCTTAACTATGGCCAACAAATAAAATTTAAAGTCCAGATATGCCAAGATTTCCTGTGGGTATAGCTTTTGACATCATGCCCAAGATCTTTAGCTAATAGCAAAATTGAATTTGATAAAAATATCTTTTTCTCTCTGTATAAGGTGCTCCATTTTGATATCGTTCTCCATACATGATCTTGAGTCTCTAATAATCTCTGTCAAGAGCTGAGCATTATTTGTGTTTTGACACTCAAAGATTTTGCTACATCTTTCCTTCCATATCCATCAAATAGCACATCTCAATATAACCTTTGTCAATTGTGTAAGAGGTCCTTTTCTTGAAAAACATTGCATGAGGTCAGCTAATTCTTGATGCAAGTTTGGTTGCGACATTCTATTGAGTTCGAATCGCTGGAGAATCTCCTTCCATATCCATTTAGTATAGTCACAAGAAAAATAGAGATGGTCAACAGTTTCTTCTTGTTGCATGCAAAGGGAGCATCGGTTAACATGATGGATACCTCTTCTTATCATGTTGTTTATTGTAGATAGTTTATTCAGAAGGGCCTGCCATATACATAAGGAATGTCTTTGTGATCCCGATCGATCCCATGTCCAACTGCTTGGGAGCCACTTGTTATTTCTTTGCCTAATTTGATTCCATGCGGATGTGGCACTAAATTTACCATTGTCATGAAGCCAAATAAGTACATCTGAAGGGTTGTTCCTGATTGGAATAGCTGTGATAGTCGGCCAAAGTGATAACATTTCAGGAGAAATAGGAGTAGGGAGACACCAGGTACCATTAGCAATGAACTCGGAAACCTTCCAAACTTTGGGAGCCCCAAGGTCTTTTCGTATTCTGTCACCATATAATTGAAATATACTTTTTCCATTCACCCAAGGATCATACCACATATTGGTATTAGTTCTAGTAGAGATTGCATAAGAAATGTGTTTGATTAGCCAATTCCTTGCCTTTAAAATTCCTTTCCAGGCTGCAGAGTGGTATGTTCTTGTTGAAATTTACCAAATCGATTCCTTTGAAAGATACCTAGCAGAAACCCATTATGACCATAAGGAACATTTGTTTTGCAAAAGGTCCCACAATTGTTTTACCAAACATGCTTTATTCCAATCTCTAGTATTTCTCAGGTTCAGCCCCCCTTCATCTTTCGGTTTGCAGATGCTGTCCCAATTTATCATATGCATTGTCTTATCATTTGTGTCATTCCAGAAGAAGTTTATAAATAATCGTTCAATATCTTGGAGAAGTCCAATAGGCAGAAAAAATGCATTAGACCAATATATAGAGTAATAGTACAACACCGAACGGATGAGTTCAAGTCGTCCTGCTTTTGAAAGAAGCCTATTTTTCCAGGAGGAAATTCTATTCTTTATTTTTTACAGGATAGGCTGACAGTGGGTTTTGTGAATGCTAGTGGATATGAGTGGGAGACCAAGATATGTAACTGGCAGATTTCCCTCACTAACCCCTAGGGTATGTGCAATAACATTTTTGTCCTCAATGTAAGGGCTCATGTAGACTTTACTTTTCGTATGATTTAACTGAAGGCCAGAAACTATACCAAAATCATTCAAAATAGTAGCTAGATTTCTTACTGAAGTTAAATCATTCTGAAGAAAGATAAGAAGATCATCTGCAAAGATTATATGTGATATTAGAATAGGGCCAGCATGGGGTACCTTAATACTGCCATCAGAGACCGCATATTCCAACATATAGCTAAGTCCTTCCATTGCATTTGTAAAGAGATATGGGGAGAGTGGATCGCCTTGTCGGATGTCATTCTTGCTCCCAAAAAAACCAATAGGCGAGTCGTTGAAGAGTATTGAAAAATTTGGAGTTTCTAAGCAACATTGAATCCAATTAACCCATTGCTGAGGGAAGTTCATACCATGGAGCATCTAATAGATAAAGTTCCTATTAACTGAGTGAAAGGCTTTTCGTAGATCAGCTTTAAAATAGATTTTTGTCCCTTTTGCTTTTGAGTGCAGATCCTTAGACCAAGTCATTAGCAAGCAGAATATTATGATGTATACTTCTTCCTTTGATGAAAGCAACCTAATTTGGACTAATTATCTTGTGTATTACCTTTTGTAATCTATCTGCTAACAGTTTGGAGATGATCTTGTAAATAAAGTTGCATAAAGATATGGGTCGATAGTTCTCTAGTGAATCAGCCCCTGCATTCTTGGGAATTAAAGAAATAAAAGTGCAATTCATCTCTCTAAGAATATGACCTGAAGAGAAAAAATGTTGGCAAGCTTTAATCACATCATTACCAATAATAGACCATGTAATTTGGTAAAATTCAGTAGGAAATTCGTCTGGACCAAGGCTTTTGTGCTTTGGTGACTTAAAGACAACTCTTACTATTTCGTCATCTGTAATTGGGGCATTGAGGATAGAAATGGCACTCGAATCAAGCTTTCTAGTTGGCTCCACATGAATATTATTAGGTTGCCCCGCTTGGTTGAGTAAGAAATAAAAAAATTGCTCAGTGTTTGCTTTAACCTCATCTAAATTCTCAATAAGATTGTTATCTTTGTTTGTGCATTTCCTGATGCGGTTAACGGCTCTTCGAGTAGTAATGGAAGCATAAAAAAACTTAGTATTGGAATCCCCTAAAGTAAGGCAATGCTGTCGAGACTTCTGTTTTGCAAAACTTTCCTCCTGCTTTAAGGCTTGCATGAAGTTATTTCTAGCTTCTGTCTCTTTTTCGATAAGATTCTCATCATGGGGCTGAAGTTGCAGCTCATGTTGCATTGCTATTAGTTCCTTTCTACAAAATTGAACTCGAGTGGTAATATTGCCAAAGGTATTTGTATTCCACTCCTTAAGTGCTGCTTTGCAGGCTTTGAGTTTTTGACATAAGATGTAAGGGGGGGATGTTGAATCTCGGATTTTGATGATATAATCAATTGGTGGGTTAATTGATCTAATCCATATTATTGAGTTAAGTGTGTAGGATTAACTACGATAACCAGAAAACATAAAGCAAGGATACCGGAGTCGAGCTCGATGGACGTTTAAGAGACCGAAGAATCATCGAAGATGCTACCGGAACCATCCGAGAAGAAATTGGGAACGTGTCGGAAGTTCGCCGAAGAAATCGTCGGAGGCTCGCGGAGATCACCGAGAAGGCTCGGCTACTCGTTAAAGTCATCACAAAGATTGGGAGCTTGCAGGGAGTCCGTCAGAAGAAGTTCGTCGGAAAGCTCGCCGGAACAAGACTCGACGTTCGCGGTTAAAAAACTTGCTTAGGATGTTTTTTTTGTGTTATGTAGTTCACCTGTAATTAGGATTAGGATTAAGAGATAATCCTATATCCTGGTTAGGGGCCAACTGGGCCCAAAGTCAAATTTGGTTTGGACTAAAATTAAGCCAAACAAATGAATTGAAGAGCCAGGCGGTGACACCTCCTTGGCTGGGCGGTTGCACCGTCCAGCACCCGAGCGCTGGGCGGTGGCACCGCCTGGCTGGGCGATGGAACCTCCAGCACCGGGAACCCTAAGAGAATTCAAATTTTGGAGCCCAAAATTTGAATCCTCTTGAGGCCTATAAATACCCCTCAAATCTCAGCTGAGGTTACAACTTTTGAGAAGCATTTTGATTGAGAGAAAAGTCTTAGAAAGTCTTAGCAAGTCTTGTTTTCAATTTGCTAGAGAGTTCTCCTCCTTCTTTCTTATTGAAAATTTGTAAGAGGTTGAGCTGCTTGTAAAAGGTTGTAAGAGGGGTGTTTACCCTTCCATTTCAAGAGACTTGCTAGTGGAAGGTGGGAGCCTCATCGAAGAGGGGCCTCGCAAGTGGAGTAGGTCATTTGACCGAACCACTCTAAAAATCGACGTAATCTCTGGTTTGCTCTTTATTATTGTCATTTACATTACTGCAAATCTTCTTACTGCTTTAGTTCCTTATTACTCTTGCTGCGCAACTTTAAGAATACACCTTCAAGTTAAATCTCTCAAGTTTCGTTCTTAACGTACGAAAGATTTTGTTAAAATCGAAGTTTTAATCCGCTGCACTAATTCACCCCCCCCCCCCTCTTAGTGCCGCTCCGATCCTAACAAGTGGTATCAGAGCAAGGTTATCTCTCATATTTGGTTTAATACCCAAGAGAGATGGCTTACTCCGGCATGCAAGAGGGCCATTCTATTGCACGACCACCTTTGTTTAATGAGTCGGATTACACATATTGGAAGAAGACCACTTGAAAGGAACATCAAGTGATGAGGATAGTGACAATGACATTGCACTTTTGACTCAAAAATTTAAAAAATATTTAAGAAAGAACAGATTTAAAAATAATACAAAAAATAAATTTGAACAAAAGAAGGACCAAGTGATTTGCTATGAATGCAAAAAACTGGGACACTATAAGAACGATTGTCCTCAAGCCAAAAAGAGAACATCAAAGAAGAAGGCATTCAAGACAACGTGGGATGATTCAAGCGCATCCGAAGAAGAGGAGTCCAACACCGAGCAAGTTGCTCATTACGCGCTAATGGCGTTAGGAGAAGAGGTATGTGATTTATTTAATGAAGATTTATCTTTTGAAGAACTATCTATCGCTTTTCATGAATTATTTGATGAATGTAGAACTGTTAGCAAGAAGTTAAGTATCTTAAAGAAAGAGCATGTTTTGCTACAAGATAAGTTTGATAGTCTTCAAACTCCTCCATGCTTTAAGTGTGAGCACTTAGAAGCAATAATAAATGAAAATTTGCTTCTTAAGGAAACCTTAAATAAGTTTAAGGTTGGTAGCAAAGGATTAGATATGATCCTTGCACATAAGGGTCACATCGCAAATAGAAATGGAATTGGATTTGTAAAAGGATTACATCAAAATCCTACCACTTTCATAAAAGGACCTACATTACATGTTTCCTCTTATATGAAATGCAACTTTTGTTGCAAATCCGGACATATTGCCTACAAATGCCCATTTAGGAAAATTAATTCACAAAAATTAATATAGGTTCCTAAAGGAACTATAAAGAATTCAATCATAAATAACAAAGTTAGTGGGTCAATTTTTGAGGCACCCAAAATCAAATGGGTACCTAAAAATCATCCTCTTTTGTAGACAATCCCACAAGCTAGGAGCAAGAGATGGTATCTCGATAGTGGATGCTCAAGACATATGATTGGAGATCCATCTCATTTCTCTATGCTCACTAGCAAAGAAGAAGGGTACGTTACCTTCGGAGACAACAACAAGGGTAAAATCATTGGCAAGGGAACTATTGGTAACAAATTTAATTTTTCCATTGATGATGTCTTACTAGTTGATGGATTGAAACATAATCTCTTGAGTATTAGTCAACTATGCGATAAAGGTTACATCGTTAGATTTGAATCAAATATGTGCATTATTGAAAAACCAAATCATAACATGACTATGATTGCTTTAAAATAAAATAATGTCTATACCATCAATCTTGATGAACTAAGTAATGAAATGTGCTTCTCCGCCGTAAATGATGATGCTTGGCTTTGGCATAGGAGATTAGGCCATGCAAGCATGAAAACAATATCTAAGATCTCATCTCAAGAATTAGTACGAGGAATTCCAAATATAAAGTTTATTAAGGACAAAGTATGCGATGCATGTCAACTAGGCAAACAAATAAAAACAAGCTTCAAACCAAAAAATCAAATTAGCACTACTAGACCATTACAATTGATCCATTTGGACTTATTTGGACCAATTGATACAACAAGTCTAGGTGGAAGCAAATATGCTTTTGTGATTGTGGATGACTACTCTAGATACACTTGGACCTATTTCTTTTTTTTTTGTAAGTAAAAGTAAATTGATTATGTGTAAAGTTTCTACAACTAGCTTTATCTATACAAGTCATAGACAAAGCCAAGTAACTCATAGAGTGCGAATGCGATAGTTATGACTACACATACTGTAGACTATAACTACCTGTGGGTACATTATTTGGCATCATTCCCAAGATCTTTAGCTAATAGCAAAATTAAATTTGATAAAAATATCTTTTTCTCTTCCGGTGAAGTGCTCGGTTTTGAGATCATGCTCCATACAGGATCTTGAGTCTCTAATAATCTCTTTCAAGAGCTGAGCATTGTTTGTGTGTTGACATTCAAAGATTCTATTACATCTCTCCTTCCACATCCACCAAATAGCGCATCTGAAAGTAACCTTTGCCAGTTGTGTAAGAGGCCCTTTTCTTGAGAAACATTGCATAAGGTCGCCTAGTTCTTGGTGCAAGTTTGGTTGCGGCAGTCTATTGAGTTCAAATCGCTGGAGAATCTCCTTCCATATCCATTTTGTATAATCACAAGCAAAATAGAGGTGGTCAACTGTTTCTTCTTGTTGCAAACAAAGGGAGCATCGGTTAACATGATAGATACCTCTTCTTTTCATATTGTCTATTGGGACCTATTTCTTAGCTCACAAAAGTGATTGCTTCAAGTGTTTCTCTAAATTTTGTAAACTCACTCAAAACGAAAATGGCTTCATGATTTCATCAATTCGGAGTGATCACGGTGGTGAATTCCAAAACCGTGACTTTCAAAATTTTTGCGAAAGTAATGGGTACAATCACAACTTCTCAACTCCAAGAAATCCTCAACAAAATGGAGTAGTTGAAAGGAAAAATAGAAACCTACAAGAAATGGCAAGAACTATGTTGAAT
Organism: Musa acuminata AAA Group; assembly: GCF_036884655.1. Taxonomy (NCBI): domain Eukaryota; kingdom Viridiplantae; phylum Streptophyta; class Magnoliopsida; order Zingiberales; family Musaceae; genus Musa; species Musa acuminata. Next base: position 17,843,765 of record NC_088337.1, on the reverse strand, counting down.
GAACATAGTTTACCTAAGTACTTTTGGGCCGAAGCCGTAAATACGGCTTGCTACATCATGAATAGAGTCCTAATAAGACCATCCTTATCCAAAACTCCCTATGAATTATGGAATAACAAAAAACCAAACATCTCCTATTTTAAAGTTTTTGGTTGTAAATGCTTTATTTTAAATGAAAGGGATGCTTTAGGAAAATTTTATGCTAAATCCGATGAAGGCATCTTTCTTGGTTACTCTTCCGTTTCTAAAGCTTTTCGGGTTTTTAATAAAAGAACTTTAGTAATTGAAGAGTCTATTCATGTAGTTTTTAATGAAATTTTCGATTTAAAGAAAAATGATTTTGATGATGATCTTGGTTTTGATAATTTGAATTTAAATAAACCCTCTCCTCAAAATAGCCATTTGAATGCATCTTCTTCCGAAATTTCTTTACCAAAAGAATGGAAGTATGTAGATGCTCATCCAAAAGAGCAAATTATAGGAGATACATCAAAAGGGGTTCAAACTCGTTCTTCTTTCAAGAATTTTTGTGCCAACGCCGCTTTCCTTTCTCAAATTGAACCTAAATGCATTGACGAAGCCTTAAAAGATGATTTTTGGATCATTGCAATGCAAGAAGAATTGAACCAATTTGAGAGGAATGAGGTATGGAAGCTTGTTCCTAGACCAAGTGACCACTTAGTCATAGGTACTAAGTGGGTCTTTAGAAACAAGCAAGACAAAAATGGTATCGTGGTTAGAAACAAGGCTAGATTAGTGGCCAAAGGTTTCAACCAAGAAGAAGGTATCGATTACGAAGAAACCTTCGCTCCCGTGGCTCGATTAGAAGCCATAAGGATGCTCCTTGCCTATGCTAGTAGTAATAATTTTAAACTATTTCAAATGGATGTTAAAAGTGCTTTCTTGAATGGTTTTATTTCTGAAGAAGTATTTGTCGAACAACCTCCCGGATTTGAAAATTCTCTTCTTCCTAATCATGTATTCAAATTGACTAAAGCTCTCTATGGCTTAAAACAAGCTCCTAGAGCTTGGTATGAAAGGCTTAGCTCCTTTCTTATTTTAAATAATTTTACCAAAGGCAAGGTTGATACTACATTGTTTATTAAACATTTTGAAAATAATTTTCTTATTGTGCAAATTTATGTTGACGATATTGTGTTTGGCTCTTCGGATGAATCACTATGTGAATCATTTGCCAAATGTATGAGTCTTGAATTTGAAATGAGTTTAATGGGTGAATTAACTTTCTTTTTGGGATTACAAATCAAACAACTTAGTGATGGTATATTTCTTAACCAATCTAAATATACATTAGAATTGTTAAAATGATTTAACATGGATAATTCAAAAGCAATAAACACCCCTATGAGTACTGCGACTAAGTTAGATATGGATGAAAATGGTGAAAGTTTCGATCAAAAAACATATAGGGGAATGATAGGTAGTCTACTCTACCTCACTGCGACTAGACCGGATATTATGTTTAGTGTAGGACTTTGCGCTAGGTTTCAATCTAATCCTAAATTATCTCATCTTAAGAGTATTAAAAGAATATTTAGGTATCTTAAAGGAACTCCAAATTTAGGATTGTGGTATCCAAAATATGAAAAATTCGATCTAATAGCTTATGCAGATGCCGATTTTGGCAGATGCAGGATAGATAGAAAAAGTACATCCGGAACATGCCAATTTTTAGGACATGCACTTGTTTCTTGGACTTCCAAGAAACAAAATTCAGTTGCACTATCTACGGCGGAAGCAGAATACATTGCTGCAAGTGCATGTTGTGCACAAGTAATTTGGATGAAAAATACATTAGAAGACTATGGAATTCACCTTGAAAATATTCCCATAAAATGCGATAATACCAGTGTCATATGCCTTACTAAAAATCCAATTCAGCACTCTAGAACTAAGCACATCGACGTTAGGCATCATTTCATACGCAATCATGTTCTTAACAATGATGTTGTTCTTGAATTCATTGACACAAAGCATCAATTAGCAGATATATTTACAAAAGCTTTGAATGAAGACCAATTTGAATTCATCCGAAGGGAATTAGGCATGCTAAATTGTCCCTAAAATGAACTTCACAAAAAGGACTCGTTCTATTCCCTTCGTTTATGAATTTGAATTCTTCCTTCTTCTTCAATTCAAAATGATCCATTAAAGTATAAATTATGATCTTGAGGGAAGAAGCTAAACAAGAGGAAGAAAATTTTTTTCTTTCTTTCCTCCGCATGATGCCAGCGGTGGCACCGCCAAATCCGGCGGTTGCACCGACTGGCGCTCGGGCGCTAGGCGGTGACACCGACCAGTTTGGCGGTGACACCGACCGAGTCACCCTTTTAACCCGAGGGGTTAGGGCCGGCGGTGACACCGCCCCCAACCCGAAGAAAGACCTCTCAAAACCCTCTCCCATTCCCTCTAACCCTCATTCTAATTCTTAGAAACATTGGAGAAGGATTCTTGGTGGTCCAAGCTTTCCATCTCTCAACATAATCTCCACGAGGTAACACTTGAAATCCCTCTTTTCTTTTCTCTTTCTCTTGCTTATTTTTCACAATTTCATCATCATATTGTCTAGAAAATGGCTCCTAAGAGATCAAAAGGAATAAGGATTGAAGGAGATTCATATAACCATGACCTTTTTAGATCAAAAGATGTAGCCCTTAGCTTTCCAAAATTTGAAACACGATGTGTCCATAAGGGAAAATACGTTGATTTGGATGAACTAGAGGACTTAGAACCCATTAGGTGGTTTGCACACCTAGAAGCTCTACCTCTACTACAAATAGATGAACCAATCTATCCACAGTTAGTGAGATTGTTCTATGCCAACCTATATGAAGACAATGATAGCCTAAGCACTTACATTCTAGGAACACCCATTAGAATATTTGACAGCACCATTTGTGAGCTAATTGGCATAACTGAAAAAGATAGGGGATGCTATTTTAAAGGTAAATGGGACGTCAAAAAAATAGGAGCAACTTATTCCGAAGCTGTGAAAACAATTTTTGCAAATCTAAACCTTGACTTCCTACCCAAGAGCTGTGAACACTTAATACCTTTCAACTCTAAAATTCTTCATCACATTATCACAAGCATCATATTCCCCAAACAATTTCATCTTGACGAAGTAAGTCAAATAGAGATAGGAACCATGTATTGGATTATGAACGGTCAGCATAATTGTTTCGGGTCTTGATTCGCCAACACATGCAGGAAATTATGACTAAAGATACTATATTGCCATATGGGAGGTTAATCACTAGAATTCTTCATGCCTATGACATTTGCATTCCACCCGATGAAGAATCTATTCAAAATGATCGATATAACATAATAAATAAAAACCTGCTGAAAAAACTTAGGTGCACTTTTAGCAATGGCATATGGGTTAGGCGGCCTAGAAGGACGGATCCAATTCCTACACCAATAGAACAACCCGAAACACCAATTCTTATGGGAAATGAATCTCCTCCTCCTAGTCCCTTTGGAGCAGCACCTTCAGCTCCTGTTTCCTCCTCTGAAGATATCATTATGGCGGAGCTATCTCAGATCAAATCACAGCAAGAACAAATTCAGAATCAACAAGTTGAAATTTTGAAGACACTACGACAGATGAATGAAAAAATAGATATCATGTATCAGCACTGTGGATTACCTCCTAAGGATTAAATTGATGTATCTTTTTATTCTGTTCTGTTTGCTTTTAAAAACAAGTTCATGTTTGTCGTCGATTGTACGATAACTGATCTTTCCTTTAGATAACTACTGTCTTAATCTGCATAGATGATGATGTCTTTTGGATAAACTATTTCTGGCAAATTTGAATGATGAACTTTGATAAATGCTAAACCTTTTTCTATGATCATCAATTAGCTGGCTTGTCTCTTTTTGTTGATGACAAAGGAGGAGAAGTGATGACTTACACCAGAACGATAGCATGACTAATATGAATTACAAAAACTTGTGTGATATGAATGTCTTATATGACTTGCAAATCCTTGAAAATATCACAAGATTGATATCATGAAATTTATATTGAAAATCTTTATCTTCTGTGTGATATGAATGTCTTATATGACTTGCAAATCCTTGAAAATATCACAAGATTGATATCATGAAATTTATATTGAAAATATTTATCTTCTGTCGTAGCAAAATTCGTCCCGTATCATTTAACTTATGATTTTCATCGAAGTTTCGTACGTACTATTGTTTAATGAGGATAACGATAAAGTTCTACGATTAGAACTTATCGAGTTATGCTTGAATCCAATGGGATGGAATTCAAGTGTTTTTTTTCTTCTCATAATATGGCATATAGATAGGGGGAGTTATGTTTAACTCCGTCATCAATTGATTGTCATCATCAAAAAGGGGGAGATTGTTGAATCTCGGATTTTGATGATATAATCAATTGGTGGGTTAATTGATCTAATCCATATTATTGAGTTAAGTGTGCAGGATTAACTACGATAACCAGAAAACATAAAGCAAGGATACCGGAGTCGAGCTCGATGGACGTTTAAGAGACCGAAGAATCATCGGAGATGCTACCGGAACCATCCGAGAAGAAATCGGGAACGTGTCGGAAGTTCGCCGAAGAAATCGTCGGAGGCTCGCGGAGATCACCGAGAAGGCTCGGCTACTCGTTAAAGTCATCACAAAGATTGGGAGCTTGCAGGGAGTCCGTCGGAAGAAGTTCGTCGGAAAGCTCGCCGGAACAAGACTCGACGTTCGCGGTTAAAAAACTTTCTTAGGATGTTTTTTTTGTGTTATGTAGTTCACCTGTAATTAGGATTAGGATTAAGAGATAATCCTATATCCTGGTTAGGGGCCAACTGGGCCCAAAGTCAGATTTGGTTTGGGCTAAAATTAAGCCAAACAAATGAATTGAAGAGCCAGGCGGTGGCACCGCCTGGCTGGGCGGTGACACCTCCTTGGCTGGGCGGTTGCACCGTCCAGCACCCGAGCGCTGGGCGGTGGCACCGCCTGGCTGGGCGATGGAACCTCCAGCACCGGGAACCCTAAGAGAATTCAAATTTTGGAGCCCAAAATTTGAATCCTCTTGAGGCCTATAAATACCCCTCAAATCTCAGCTGAGGTTACAACTTTTGAGAAGCATTTTGATTGAGAGAAAAGTCTTAGAAAGTCTTAGCAAGTCTTGTTTTCAATTTGCTAGAAAGTTCTCCTCCTTCTTTCTTATTGAAAATTTGTAAGAGGTTGAGCTGCTTGTAAAAGGTTGTAAGAGGAGGGGTGTTTACCCTTCCATTTCAAGAGACTTGCTAGTGGAAGGTGGGAGCCTCATCGAAGAGGGGCCTTCCAAGTGGAGTAGGTCATTTGACCGAACCACTCTAAAAATCGGCGTAATCTCTGGTTTGCTCTTTATTATTGTCATTTACATTACTGCAAATCTTCTTACTGCTTTAGTTCCTTATTACTCTTGCTGCGCAACTTTAAGAATACGCCTTCAAGTTAAATCTCTCATGTTTCGTTCTTAACGTACGAAAGATTTTGTTAAAATCGAAGTTTTAATCCGCTGCACTAATTCACCCCCCCCCCCCCCTCTTAGTGCCGCTCCGATCCTAACAGGGGATACATGCACATTAACATTCCAAGCTGATCTGATAACATCAAGGAACTGAGGAGTACTCCACATGTTGAAGAATCTAAACGGTTTCTTGCCTTTTGGTGTTGCTTTATCTACGTGTATGTACATTAAAGAATGATCAGAAAACAATGGAGCATCATACTCAAGAAGTGAATCAAGATAAACTATTAACCATTCTTGATTAATCAGACATCTATCGAGTCGAGCCATTATTTTTCTGTTAGCAGCACCTTGATTACTCCAGGAGAGCCAATTACCCACTGATTTCATATCAGTCAATGCAGCAGTATCTATGTAATCATTAAAACTCCGAAGCTGACTTTCTGAAAGCTGTCTACCCCCCACTTTTTCATTTGTGTACTGAACAGTATTAAAGTCACCAAGAACAATCCAAGGTACATTAAGACAGCCATCTGCAATGTTAGTTAGATCAGACAACAGTGTATTTCTTTCTTGCATACTGTTTGAAGTATATATACCAGTGAAATTGAATTGACAGCCATTCTTTTTGTCCTCTACCTTAAGATGGATGAATTGATCAGTAGCAGAAATAAACCAAGCATTAATAGAGTTAGGGTACCATAAGACCCATATTTTACCAAAAGTTTCATTTGAGTCATTGGTAAACAGTTCTGCGTCCGGCCATATTAAATTCTTTTGAGCTTGAACGCGTGATTGTTTAATTTTTGTTTCCACTAGAATAACAATATCACATGCGGCAAACTTAATTATTCTGTTGAGCTCCCGACATTTCTCAGTCTTATTAAGTCCACGAACATTCCAGCATGTTATCTTCATCAGTAATAAACAAATGAAAAAGGTGGTAAGGTATTCATCCTACGACTTTAGATGGACTGTACCATCCTTTTTCTTATCCTTTGGTTTTGTATTTTCCTCCCGCACAATATCCTTACCTTTTATAGCTTTATTCCTATATTTATCCACTTCATCTACAGCTTACAGATGTTTAAACTTTAAAATACCTTGAATCATGTGGTCTTGATTGGCAGGGTTTGTTGAAGCATGATAAGATTGTTGCGGCACAATATCCTGGTTAGTACTTGTCGGAGTAGCCTGGCTAGAGAGGTTTGTTGGGGCATGAGTTTGTTGAGACAGAATATCCTTGTTGGCGATGTTTTTTGCGGCTTGAGTTTGTTGAGGAAGAATATCCTTGCTGGCGAGATTTGTTTGGGCCTGAGTTCGTTGAGCTATTGTGGACGGATCCGAAGATATTGGAAGAGATGAAGCTCCTGACTTATGCTTCTCCTATCCACTAGTACCATGGGAAACTTCTTGCGAGTCAGAATGCTCAATAGTCTTCGCCATTAGAGAAGACTCGCTTTGTTGTTGAGGCACTTGACGTGGTCGATAGACCTTTGTGATCGGTTTTGGAGTTTGCTGACAAGCTCCATTTGCATGACCAAAAGATAAGCAATGCTGACATCGTTGGGGCTTCTAGGAATATGAGATATGTACCTTCCGAGTGTTCCCGTCAAGATCACGATAGAAAACCTCATTTGGAAGATCTTTGTCGGAAGAAACCAATACATATGCTCGTGCAAATGCTAATCTCGTCTGAGCTGCTATTGCTTTGTCGATGTAGAGTGGCTGTCCCAGAGTGCTGCATAACTTTGCAATAAAGCGTCGACTCCAAAGATGTAGTGGAAGACCTTGAAAGGCTACCCATAATGGAATAGACTGTAGGCTATCTAACTCTAAGCGGACATCAGGAGACCAGCATCGTAGAATCATTGGATGGCCGCGAATAGTCCAGAATCCTTCAAGGACCCGTTGCAAATCTTCTTCAGAGTATAGCTTGCAAACAAAGAATCTGTTCTCCAGCATATGAAGATCAAATGATGATATTCCCCATCGAGTTTTGATAAATGAGGATAGTGGGAAATAAGATATTTTGAGACCTACCACATAGCCAACACTCGCCATAGACCATGTCTCAATAAGCTCTGCTGAATCAGCAGTCTCGTATACAGCAATCTTCTTATCAGCTTGAACTTCTGGAGTAAAGAATTCCAAGCTTAGATCCAGACTTCCAACTGGAGCCTTGAAGAGGCTAGTCCAAGGTCGAGGGTCACTGGAAATGAGAGCAGGCTGTCGCGATCTAGAGCACGACCTACTTCGATGCTGCTTCGTCGAAGGAGTTTCTCTCTGGAGAGGATATGGTGGAGGAGCAGATTGAGGGGTAACGGTAGGGAGTCTTGCCATCGTATCAACCCTCCTGCCACCATCGCCAGCCCTAGGGGCCGTCGCTGCCATGATTGATCCCTCTTCTGGTCACCGCTACAGAATCGTCGCCATAGGGAAAAGCCATCGCCGCAGTATATCAGATCGCCGCTATAGTACCGTCGCCCTAGGGAGATCTAGTTGTCGCTATAGTGTCGTCGCCCTTGGGGAGAAGCCGACACTATAGGAGATCTGATCACCACTACAGTAAGGGAGATCAGATCGCTGCTACAGTACCTTCGCCCGTGGGAGAAAGCTAACGCTGCAGGAGTCTAAATTATCTTATCTTAAGAGTGTTAAAAGAATATTTAGGTATCTTAAAGGAACTCCAAATTTAGGATTGTGGTATCCAAAATCTGAAAATTTTGATTTAATAGCTTATGCAGATGCCAATTTTGGCGGATGCAGGATAGATAGAAAAAGTACATCCGGAACATGCCAATTTTTAAGACATGCACTTGTTTCTTGGACTTCCAAGAAACACAATTCAGTTACACTATCTACAGCGGAAGCCGAATACATTGCTGCAAGTGCATGCTATGCACAAGTTGTTTAGATAAAAAATACATTAGAAGACTATGAAATTCACTTCAAAAACGTTCCCATAAAATGTGATAATACTAGTGTCATATGTCTTACCAAAAATCCAATTCAGCACTCTAGAACTAAGCATATCGATATTAGGCATCATTTCATACGCGATCATATCCTTAACAATAATGTTGTTTTAGAATTTATTGACACAAAGCATCAATTGGCTGATATTTTTACAAAAGCCTTAAATGAAAACCAATTTGAATTCATTAGAAGGGAACTAGGCATGTTAAATTGTTCCTGAAACTAAGCTTGTTTGAATGTATTTTCCGAAAAATGTCTCATCCTTTTCCGTTCTTCTATGGATTTGACTTCATCATTCTCCTTCGATTCAAAATGATATATTAAAGTACAACTCATTATCTTAACCTATCTTGAGTCAAACACCTCTGAAAAACAAAAGGGGGAAGAAAGGATTTTTTTTCTTCTTCCGCGGCACGCCAACGGTGGCACCGCCAGAACCGGCGGTAGCACCGCCTGAGCGCTCGGGCGGTGGCACCGCCTGAGACACCCTTTAAATACCGAAGGGTTAGGGCCGACGGTGACACCGCCCCCAACCCGTGAAGGCCTCGCTCAAACTCTCCCAAAAACTTTCTAACTCTCATTCTAACCTCTAGAAGTCTTGGAGAGGGATTCTTATTGGACCAAGCTCTCCATCCTCCAAGAAACACTCCATAAGGTAAAATCTTTCCTTCCTCTTCTCATTGTTTTACCTACTCTTTACAATTTCATATTTTTTTTTATCTATCATCTTGTCTAGACCATGTCTCAATATGCTCTGCTGATTCAGCAGTCTCGTATACAGCAATCTTTTTATCAGCCTGAACTTCTGGAGTAAAGAATTATAAGCTTAGATCCGGACTTCCAACCGGAGCCTTGAAGAGGCTAGTCCAAGGCCGAGGGTCACTGGAAATGAGAGCAGGCTGCCGCGATCTAGAGCACGACCTACTTCGATGCTGCTTCGTCGAAGGAGTTTCTCTCTAGAGAGGATATGGTGGAGGAGCAGATTGAGGGGTAACGGTAGGGAGTCTTGCCATCGTATCAACCCTCCCTCTTCTGGTCGCCGCTACAGAATCGTCGCCATAGGGAAAAGCCACCACCGCAGTATATCAGATCGTCGCTGCAGTATCGTCGCCCTAGGGAGATCTGGTCGCCACTACAGTATCGTCGGCCTTGGGGAGAAGCCGACGCTACAGGAGATCTGATCAGCACTACAATAAGGGAGATCAGATCGCTGCTACAGTACCGTCGCCCGTGGGGGAAAGCCAACGCTGTAGGAGTCAGATCGGCCTAGGGAGATCTCGTCGCCGCTACAGTGTTGTCGCCGCTACAGTACCGTCGCCCTAGATCTGGTCGCTGCTACAGTTTCGTCGCCGCCGCTACAGTACCATCGCCGTTGGGAGATCTGATCGCCGCTACAATGTTGTCGCCCTTCGCCCGTGGGAGAAAGCCGACGCTGCAGGAGTCAAATCGCCCTAGGGAGATCTGGTAACCGCTACAGTGTCGTCGCCGCTATAGTACCGTCGCCCTAGATTTGGTCGCTGCTATAGTGTCATCGCCCTTCGCCCGTGGGAGAAAGCCGACGCTGCAGGAGTCAGATCGCCCTAGGGAGATCTGGTCACCGCTACAGTGTTGTCGCCGCTATAGTACAGTCGCCCAACTTGGACATACTTCTTTTCAAAAAGGCCGAGAACTGATGATGCCCTAAAGAAGTATGTCCAAGTTGCCGCAACAATCTTATCATGCTTCAACAAACCCTGTCAATCAAGACCACATGATTTAAGGTATTTTAAAGTTTAAACATCTGCAAGCTATAGATGAAGTGGATAAATATAAGAATAAAGCCATAAAAGGTAAGGATATTATGCGGGAGGAAAATACAAAACCAAAGGATAAGAAAAAGGATGGTACAGTCCATCCAAAGTCGTAAGATGAATACCTTACCACCTTTTTCATTTGTTTATTACTGATGAAGATAACATGCTGGAATGTTCATGGACTTAATAAGCCTGAGAAATGTCGAGTGCTCAATAGAATAATCAAGTCTGCCGCATGTGATATTGTTATTCTAGTGGAAACGAAAATTAAACAATCACGCGTTCAAGCTCAAAAGAATTTAATATGGTCGGACGCAGAACTATTTACCAATGATTCAAATGAAACTTTTGGTAGAATATGGGTCTTATGGCATCCTAACTCTATTAATGCTTAGTTTATTTCTGCTACTGATCAATTCATTCATCTTAAGGTAGAGGACAAAAAGAATGGCTGTCAATTCAATTTCACTGGTATATATGCTTCAAACAGGATGCAAGAAAGAAATACACTGTGGTATGATCTAACTAACATTGCAAATGGCTGTATTAATGTACCTTGGATTGTTCTTGGTGACTTTAATACTGTTCAGTACACAAATGAAAAAGTGGGGGGTAGACAGCTTTCAGAAAGTCAACTTCAGAGTTTTAATGATTACATAGATACTGCTGCATTGACTGATATGAAATCAGTGGGTAATTGGCTCTCCTGGAGTAATCAAGGTGCTGCTAACAGAAAAATAATAGCTCGACTCGATAGATGTCTGATTAATCAAGAATGGTTAATAGTTTACTCTGATTCACTTCTTGAGTATGATGCTCCATTGTTTTCTGATCATTCTTTAATGTACATACACGCAGATAAAGCAACACCAAAAGGTAAGAAACCGTTTAGATTCTTTAACATGTGGAGTACTCATCCTCAGTTCCTTGATGTTATTAGATCAGCTTGGAATGTTAATGTGCATGGATCCCCCCCTTACATCTTATGTCAAAAACTCAAAGCCTGCAAAGCAGCACTTAAGGAGTGGAATACAAATACCGTTGGCAATATTACCACCCGAGTTCAATTTTGCAGAAAGGAACTAATAGTAATGCAACATGAGCTGCAACTTCAGCCCCATGATGAGAATCTTATCGAAAAAGAGACAGAAGCTAGAAATAACTTCATGCAAGCCTTAAAGCAGGAGGAAAGTTTTGCAAAACATAAGTCTCGACAGCATTGGCTTACTTTAGGGGATTCCAATACTAAGTTTTTTTATGCTTTCATTGCTACTCGAAGAGCCATTAACCGCATCAGGAAATGCACAGACCAAGATAACAATCTTATTGAGAATTTAGATGAGGTTAAAGCATACATTGAGCAATTTTTTTATTCCTTACTCAACCAAGCGGGGCAACCTAATAATATTCATGTGGAGCCAACTAGAAAGCTTGATTCGAGTGCCATTTCTATCCTCAATGCCCCAATTACAGATGATGAAATAGTAAGAGTTGTCTTTAAGTCACCAAAGCACAAAAGCCCTGGTCCAGACGAATTTCCTACTGAATTTTACCAAATTACATGGTCTATTATTGGTAATGATGTGATTAAAGCTTGCCAACATTTTTTCTCTTCAGGTCATATTCTTAGAGAGATGAATTGCACTTTTATTTCTTTAATTCCCAAGAATGCAGGGGCTGATTCACTAGAGAACTATCGACCCATATCTTTATGCAACTTTATTTACAAGATCATCTCCAAACTGTTAGCAGATAGATTGCAAAAGGTAATACACAAGATAATTAGTCCAAATTAGGCTGCTTTCATCAAAGGAAGAAGTATACATCATAATATTCTGCTTGCTAATGACTTGGTCAAGGATCTGCACTCAAAAGCAAAAGGGACAAAAATCTGTTTTAAAGCTGATCTACGAAAAGCTTTTGACTCAGTTAATAGGAACTTTATCTATAAGATGCTCCATGGTATGAACTTCCCTCAGCAATGGGTTAATTGGATTCAATGTTGCTTAGAAACTCCAAAGTTTTCAATACTCTTCAACGGCTCACCTATTGGTTTTTGTGGGAGCAAGAATGGCATCCGACAAGGCGATCCACTCTCTCCATATCTCTTTACTATTACAATGGAAGGACTTAGCTATATGTTGGAATATGCGGTCTCTGATGGCAGTATTAAGGTACCCCATGCTGGCCCTATTCATATATCACATATAATCTTTGCAGATGATCTTCTTATCTTTATTCAGAATGATTTAACTTCAGTAAGAAACCTGGCTACTATTCTGATTGATTTTGGTATAGTTTCTAGCCTTCAGTTAAATCATGCGAAAAGTAAAGTCTACATGAGCCCTTGCATTAAGGACAAAAATATTATTGCACATACCCTAGGGGTTAGTGAGGGAAATCTGCCAGTTACATATCTTGGTCTCCCACTCATATCCACTAGCATTCACAAAACCCATTGTCAACCTATAATATCCCTCACTTTTGAAAATTTATTAATAAGGATTTATATGTAAATTAGAGGACCTATATGTAAATATAAAAATTTCAAGGACTAAACTGTTAAGTTACAAAAAGAAAAAAAAATAAAGAAAACCGAAAATTTTGGTTTTATCCTACCGCCTCCCACGCTCTCTGTTTCTCGAATAGAGAGAGGAGCAGTGGGGCGTGGGGAGACGAAGAGAAGAGTAGTTGAGGGAGAAGAGAAGAAAAGAAGAAGAAGAGGGAAAAGAAGAGAGGAAGAAGAGGGAGAAGAGAAGAAAAGAAGAAGAAGAGGGAGAGGAAACAGAGATAGCTGCAGCAGCTAGGGCTGCAGCACCTCTGTTTCGTGTAGGAGGAAACATAGGAGTTCATGTGTGGGGCGTCGGGGAGGAGAAGGGAAGAAGAGGAGAAGAAGAGAAGCAAAGGAAGAGAAGAAGAAGAAGAAGAAAAGAGAAGGTGGCTGCGGTAAGGGCTGCAGCGAGGAGCTATGGGGCATTGGGGAGGAGAAAGGAAGAAGAGGAGAAGAAGAAAAGAAGAAGAAGAGGGAAAAGAAGAGAGGAGGAAGAAGAGGGAGAAGAGAATAATAGAAGAAGAAAAAAAGAGAGGGAAGTGGGAGAGGAGCGAGAGGTGGCAGCAGTTAGGGCTGCAGCACCTCTGTTTCCTGCAGGTGGAAACAGAGGAGACGAGGTGTGGGGCATTGGGGACGAGAAGAAGAAGAAGAGGATGGCTGCGGCATGGGCTGCAGTGAGAAGGGGTGGGGTGTCGGGTAGGAGAAGGAAGAAGAGGAGAAGAAGAAGGAGAAGAAGGAGAAGAAGAAGAAGAGGAAGAGAAGAAGTAGAAGCGGGTGAAGAGGCGACACCTCTGTTTCCTGCAGGAGGAAACAGAGGAGAGGAGGTGTTGTTCGTCGGGGAGAAGAAGGGGAGGAAGGAGAAGAAGAAGAAAGGAAGGAGAAGGAAGATGAGAAGGGAAAGAAGTCGCTGCGGCTACGGCTGTGGCAGCTGCAGCTATGGCAGGGAAAGAGGAAGAGGAAGGAAGAAGGGAAGAAGAGAGGAAGAGAAGAAGTAGAAGCGGGTGAAGAGGTGGCACCTCTGTTTCCTATAAGAGGAAACAGAGGAAAGGAGGTGCGTTCCTCGGGGAGAAGAAGGGAAGGAAGGAGAAGAAGAGAAGAAGAAGAAAGGAAGGAGAAAGAAGAGGAGAAGGGAAAGAAGTAGCTGCGGCTGCGGCTGTGGCAGCTGCAACTGTGGCAGGGAAATAGGAAGAGGAAGAAAGAAGGGAAGGAGAGGAAGAAGTGAAGGGGAAGAAGGGGCTGCGGCTACGGCGATGGCAGCTGCAGTTGGAAGAGAAGAAGGAGAGGAAAATGAGCAGGGGAGGAAGAAGAGGTTGCAGTCGTGGCTGAGGCTACGACTACAGCAGTGCAGCTGGGAAAGAAGAGAAGGAAAGGAAGAAGAAGAGAAAGGAAAAGGGAAGAAGAGAGGAAGAGGAGAAGGGGAGGCAGCTGTGGCAGTGGCAGCTGCAGCTGGAAAAGAAGGAGAGGAAATAGAGTAGGGAGGAAGAAGAGGTTGCGGTTGTGGTGGTTGCGGCCATGGCTGTGACTGTGACTGCGGCAGTTGCGGTTGTGGTGGTTCTTATTCAATTGAGCTTTATATTACTACTTTGAATTCTTCTATGCTCTTGTCCTTAAAATTATTTGCATTCTTGAAAACTGTTGTGTAATGTTTATGCTATATCGTATTAACTCATATAGGCACATGTATATCTCATTGTTCCGCATTTGCTTTCGATATGTGCCTATTCCAGTTTCATTCCTTTGGACATTGAATTCATCTAACCTTCTTATTTGAATTAAGTTATATGTGATTGCTTGGAATCCTTGAATGCTCTTGCTTTCATTTCCTTTCAAATCTGAATACAATTGTGAAAGATTATTGTTTACTTCGTATTGACTCGTAAAGGCACATGTACGTTTGGTTGTTCCGCGTGTGCTTCTGATATGTGCTATTCATTGTTCATACTATCCTTTTGTACTCTGGTGTTTGTGGGATATTGTGAACCTTCGCCAGAAATGGTGAAGGGAGTTATGCATAGAGCCTGAGATGCTCTGCCGGCCCCTATGACTTCACTCAGACGTGGGTGGATGGAGCTCCCAAACGTGGGAGACCTCCCAGACGTGTGAGACTTATGTTTGGTGGTCATTCAGAAATGGATGTACCATATTATATATGGTCCCACTTCACCTTTTGTATGTTTGATATGATATCCAGAGCTTTGGTTATGTGTTTCTATACATGCTTTGGATAAGAATGAAGTGAATGCAACGTCAATTCGACGTTTGAGCTTCTATTTTGTATTCGTTCTTTGATATGCTCCGAAATGGTCCATATGCCATTGATATGTTTCGAAATGTCCCATTTGTTATTGATAAGCTCCGAAACATTTCATACGCCTTTGATATGCTCCGAAATGTTTCATTTGCTATTGTTATGCTTCGAAATGTTCCATATGTTGTTGATATGCTCTGGAACATTTCATACGCTATTGATATGCTCCAATTACTCTATGCTCCATTTGTTATGAATCAAATATATTACAAATGAAATGACATTTGTGATTCTGTATTTAATGAGATGATATCTTTGAATCTCTTGGATTCTGTCTTGCATTGTGATATCTTGTTTGTTTGAAACTGTCCTTTCTCGTGCTATATATGCTTTGTTACTTGCTGAGTTGTTTTTAGCTCACTCCGTTGTTATATAAATCTTTCAGGTCAGCTTGTCACTCTTTGAGATGTTTGAATTGGGTTGAGGTAGGGAAGAGCTATTTTGAATTATGGGCAAGTCTTGTTGGTTATTATGTTATTGTTGTATAAGTATATTTTGTATGTAATGAAATGTTGTCGATGAACCGAAATGGATATACCTTGTAAAAGTGTTAGAAGATCTCTCTTATTTGGAATTTCGGAATGTTAAGTCTAGTTTACGATGATATGGACTTGTGGTAAATGGTTAGAGTTCTGATTGTATAAATTACATAGCTTGTGGATTTATAAATGTTGTTCATGTTTGTTAAGTTGGCTTGGATTGCCATAAATATGAATTATCGAGTGATGTGATATATGATTATAAACTGCACAGGTTTTATAGATATGAATTTGATAGAATGTTTTTCAGTGTCCTCATATGTTAGTTTGGATCCTGGATTAGTATGTGTTGAAAAATTTTAATATTATCGATATTATTTGAAGGGGCGTGACAATGGTGGTATCAGAGCATGATTTGAGGATTACTGAAATATTTGATATGTTGACGTGCAAAATATATTGAGGTCTTGTGAACTATAGTGATTGGTGAAAATTTTCTTTGATGCATTTTAGGAATCTAGGATGATGAGGACATTTGGTCCTCCTATTTCATTTGTTTCTGATTAATTAAGGGGATGAAAGGGTAGATCGAAGATACTAAATCAGAATAGCGTAATGAAAGCACGGTGAATCGAATTTCATTAGTGGTAGAAAAATGGATGATGCAAACGGAGAATATATTTGATGTATAAAATTGTTCTGATGATAAAAAATTTTCTTTTGCCACCTTATATTAGAAATAGAGGCTGATCATTAATGGTAACAATGAAAAGAATTTTTGGAGATTAGTGGCAAGAATGATAAAGACAAGTTTACCAATAAAAATATAATTGAAAATGAATCAGAAAGTAATAACAAGAGTGTCAAGACATTTGGATTTTAAATGGGAAGTCACCACAAAAGACTCAATCACGTGTGGATTGCAAGTTAAATTATGAAACAAGTTTGTGTTTTCGGGTGACTGGAGTCTATTTTGCTTGTGAAATGTTGGATCATAAAATAAAAGACTGCCCTTTGAACAAGAAGAAAGAGTCACTGCCTCATAAATCATCAGCCCATGTCAGAGTGTATACTATCACTGAATATGATTCTAAAACTTCTGAATTAGTGATCGAAGGTATTATGCATGTTTATGAAAGAATGTAAATATTTGTTTGACCATGGGTCCCATCTACGATTTGATTCGTAATATTTTGCTTATCATTTGGGTATTTAACCTAGACCACTGCATTATGTGTTATATGTAAATACGATCATTGGAGATTCTTTGATAACAAACTTGAATCTGGTCCTCTTGTCTGATTTTTATTGGAGAACTTGAACTTTTGCTAATTTAGTTCTCCTAGAGATTTGGAGTTTTGATATCATACTTGTTATGGATTGGCTATCTTCCTATCATACCAGTATGGATTGGTATATAACAAATGATCACTTTTTGCATAAATGATCAACCGATCTTTTATTTTGAGAGTATTGGACATGATTTATCTCCTTGCCTAATGTATCCCAGGATGACTTGCTTGGATTACCTCCAAACATGACTTTGTTTTTGATTTGGTCCTTGGGACAATCCTAATATCTAAGCCTCTCTACAAAATAATATCATTTAAGTAAGTGGAATTGAAAAAGCAACTACAAGGACTATTAAATAAGGATTTTATGTGGCTTAATATTTCATCATGGGGTGCTCCGGTATTAGTTAAAAAGATGGATGGAACATTGAGACTTTATATTGATTATAGACAGTTGAATCAGGTGATCATAAAAAAATGAGTATTCTCTAAAGTGACGACTTATTTGATTAACTGCAGGGTGCACAAGTATTTTCAAAGATTGATTGAAGGTCGGGTTACCATCTATTGAGGATCAATGAGGAGAATATTTCAGTCACTCTTGGAAAATTGGGTAATTGTATTGTATTGATGAAATTATTTGAGAGTAGGAGGAGGAAATAAAGAAATCATAATCCTCATATTTTCATCGATTGAGCTATGACCAATTTAGAGGACTAAATTTTCTTTTAAGGGGGGGAGAGTGTAATATCCCTCACTTTTAAAAATTTATTAATAAGGATTTATATGTAAATTGGAGGACCTATATGTAAATATAGAAATTTCAAGGACTAAACTGTTAAGTTGCAAAAAGAAAAAAAATAAAGAAAACCAAAAATTTTGGTTTTATCCCACCGCCTCCCACGCTCTCTGTTTCTCGAATAGAGAGAGGAGCAGTGGGGCGTGGGGAGACGAAGAGAAGAGTAGTTGAGGGAGAAGAGAAGAAAAGAAGAAGAAAAGGGAAAAGAAGAGAGGAAGAAGAGGGAGAAGAGAAGAAAAGAAGAGGGAGAGGAAACAAAGATAGCTGCAGCAGCTAGGGCTGCAGCACCTTTGTTTCGTGTAGGAGGAAACAGAGGAGTTCATGTGTGGGGCGTCGGGGAGGAGAAGGGAAGAAGAGGAGAAGAAGAGAAGCAGAGGAAGAGAAGAAGAAGAAGAAGAAGAAGAAGAAGAAGAAGAAAAGAGAAGGTGGTTGCGGTAAGGGCTACAGCGAGGAGCTGTGGGGCGTTGGGGAGGAGAAAGGAAGAAGAGGAGAAGAAGAAGAGGGAAAAGAAGAGAGGAGGACGAAGAGGGAGAAGAGAAGAATAGAAGAAGAAAAAAGAGAGGGAAGTGGGAGAGGAGCGAGAGGTGGCAGCAACTAGGGCTGCAGCACCTCTGTTTCCTACAGGCGGAAACAGAGGAGACGAGGTGTGGGGCATTGGGGACGAGAAGAAGAAGAAGAGGATGGCTGCGGCATGGGCTACAGTGAGAAGGTGTGGGGTGTCGGGTAGGAGAAGGAAGAAGAGGAGAAGAAGAAGGAGAAGAAGAAGAAGAAGAGGAAGAGAAGAAATAGAAGCGGGTGAAGAGGTGACACCTCTGTTTCCTGCAGGAGGAAATAGAGGAGAGGAGGTGCTGTTCGTCGGGGAGAAGAAGGGGAGGAAGGAGAAAAAGAGAAGAAGAAGAAAGGAACGAGAAGGAAGATGAGAAGGGAAAGAAGTCGTTGCGGTTGCGGCTGTGGCAGCTGCAGCTGTGGCAGGGAAAGAGGAAGAGCAAGGAAGAAGGGAAGAAGAGAGGAAGAGAAGAAGTAGAAGCGGGTGAAGAGGTGGCACCTCTATTTCCTGCAAGAGGAAATAGAGGAAAGGAGGTGTTGTTCGTCGGGGAGAAGAAGGGGAAGAAGGAGAAGAAGAGAAGAAGAAGAAAGGAAGGAGAAAGAAGAGGAGAAGGGAAAGAAGTACCTACGGTTGCGGCTGTGGCAGCTGCAGCTGTGGCAGGGAAATAGGAAGAGGAAGAAAGAAGGGAAGGAGAGGAAGAAGTGAAGGGGAAGAAGGGGCTGCGGCTGTGGCGATGGCAGCTGCAGTTGGAAGAGAAGAAGGAGAGGAAAATGAGCAGGGGAGGAAGAAGAGGTTGCAGCCGTGGCTGAGGCTGCGACTGCAGCAGTGCAGCTGGGAAAGAAGAGAAGGAAAGGAAGAAGAAGAGAAAGGAAAAGGGAAGAAGAGAGGAAGAGGAGAAGGGGAGGCAGCTGTGGCAGTGGCAGCTGCAGCTGGAAAAGAAGGAGAGGAAATAGAGGAGGGGAGGAAGAAGAGGCTACGATTGTGGTGGCTGCGGCCATGGCTGCGACTGCGACTACGGCAGTTGCAGTTGGGAAAGAAAGGAAAGGAAAGGGGGAAAAAGGGGCTGCGGACGGGATTGCGGCCGCAGCGGTAGAGACTGCGTATGCAGCAGTGGCAGCGGCGGTGGTTGTGATAGCTGCGTTTGAAAAAAGAAAACGAAGGAATGAGAGTAAGAGAGAGCAGGTGACTATGCCTCTATGTTCTGCATGAGCTGCAGTTATGGAGGAAAAGTAGAAGGATTTGGGCTGACACCTTCTTTGGATCTTCGGATCAAAATATTTGAAAGGCAAGTGTCCCGATCGTTCTCCTGTAATTGTTCTAATTTTTCTTATTGCAAGTATTATGATCTTCCTCGTGCAAGTGTTCTTATCTTTCCTATTGCATTTCCTTTTGCAAGTGTTCCGATCCTTCCTATTGCAAGCTTTCTAATCTTTCCTATTGCAAGTGTCTTGATCTTTCCTTACTGTAATTTTATCTCTACATTTGCTTTGAATATGAAGAACTTTGAATTGTTCTAGCCTTGCATTTGATATATCTCCTGTTTAGACGTAACGATTCGAGTCTGTGCAATGTTTGAGATTCTGACCTTTTAATACTGAACTGCCTATAAGTCTTGTTGAAAACTTTCATTTATTCAAACCTGATTTCATTGGAAACTAGACTCGTAGATCTTTCGTTTGATATATGGATTGAAAGATTTGGAATCCAAACACCTACCCAGTTATCTGTTGAATCTGACCTTATGAATTCTGCCAAACAGAGATTTTGTTATGCAACCCTTGTTTACCAAATTATTTGTAACTCTCTCTGTTGGACAATTCAATTCATATGAAACTTGTTTCATCAGAAACTAGATTGAAATATCTTTTAACAATAGCTTTCTTGAGTATATTGGAGCACAATTGATAGTTTGAATCATTTGTTCAATGTGCCTCTTGAATTCTACCATAAATCGAGCTTTGGTCGATTTCGCATATTCTGGTTTCATTCCTTTGGAAATTGATATCCTTTAGCTTTCTTATTCAATTGAGCTTTATATTACTATTTTGAATTCTTCTATGCTCTTGTCCTTAAAATTATTTGCATTCTTGAAAACTGTTATGTAACGTTTATGCTATATCGTATTGACTCGTATAGGCACATGTATATCTCATTGTTCCGCATTTGCTTTCGATATGTGCCTATTCCAATTTCATTCCTTTGGACATTGAATTCATCTAACCTTCTTATTTGAATTGAGTTATATGTGATTGCTTGGAATCCTTGAATGCTCTTGCTTTCATTTCCTTTCAAATGTGAATACAATTGTGAAAGATTATTGTTTACTTCGTATTGACTCGTAAAGGCACATGTACGTTTGGTTGTTCCGCGTGTGCTTCCGATATATACTATTCATTGTTCATACTATCCTTTTGAACTCTGGTGTTTGTGGGATATTGTGAACCTTCGCCAGAAATGGTGAAGGGAGTTATGCATAAGCTTGAGATGCTCTGCCGGCCCCTATGACTTCACTCAGACGTGGGTGGATGGAGCTCCCAAACGTGGAGACATATGTTTGGTGGTCATTCAGAAATGGATGTACCATATTATGTATGGTCTCACTTCACCTTCTGTATGTTTGATATGATATCCAAAGCTTTGGTTATGTGTTTCTATACATGCTTTGGATAAGAATGAAATGAATGCAACGTCAATTCGACGTTTGAGCTTCTATTTTGTATTCGTTCTTTGATATGCTCCGAAATGGTCTATATGCCATTGATATGTTTCGAAATGTCCCATTTGTTATTGATAAGCTCCGAAACATTTCATGCGCCTTTGATATGCTCCGAAATGTTTCATTTGCTATTGTTATGCTTCGAAATGTTCCATATGTTGTTGATATGCTCCGGAACATTTCATACGCTATTGATATGCTCCAATTACTCTATGCTCCATTTGCTATGAACCAAATATGTTATGAATGAAATGACATTTGCGATTCTGTATCTAATGAGATGATATCTTTGAATCTCTTGGATTCTGTCTTGCATTGTGATATCTTGTTTGTTTGAAACTGTCCCTTCTCATGCTATATATGCTTTGTTACTTGCTGAGCTGTTTTTAGCTCACTCCATTGTTATATAAATCTTTCAGGTCAGCTTGTCACTCTTTGAGATATTTGAATTGGGTTGAGGTAGTTGAGAGCTATTCTAAATTATGGGCAAGTCTTGTTGGTTATTATGTTATTATTGTATAAGTATATTTTGTATGTAATGAAATGTTATCGATGAACCGAAATGGATATACCTTGTAAAAGTGTTAGAAGATCTCTCTTATTTGGAATTTCGAAATGTTAAGTCTAGTTTACGATGATATGGACTTGTGGTAAATGTTTGGAGTTCTGATTGTATAAATTACATAGCTTGTAGATTTATAAATGTTGTTCATGTTTGTTAAGTTGGCTTGGATTGCCATAAATATGAATTATCGAGTGATGTGATATATGATTATAAACTGCACAGGTTTTATAGATATGAATTTGATAGAATGTTTTTCAGTGTCCTCAAATGTTAGTTTGGATCCTGGATTGGTATGTGTTGAAAAATTTTAATATTATCGATATTATTTGAGGGGGCGTGACACAGCCTATCCTGCAAAAAATAAAGAATAGAATTTCCTCTTGGAAAAATTGGCTTCTTTCAAAAGTAGGACGACTTGAACTCATCCGTTCGGTGTTGTACTCTTACTCTATATATTGGTCTAATACATTTCTTCTGCCTATTGGACTTATCCAAGATATTGAACGGTTATTAATAAATTTATTCTGGAATGGCACAAATGATAAGACAATGCATATGGTAAATTGGGACAGCATCTGCAAACCGAAAGATAAAGGGGGGCTGAACCTGAGAAATACTAGAGATTGGAATAAAGCATGTTTGGTAAAGCAATTGTGGGACCTTTTGCAAAACAAATGTTCCTTATGGTCACAATGGGTTTCTGCTAGGTATCTTTCAAAGGAATCGATTTGGGAAATTTCAACAAGAACATACCACTCTGCAGCTTGGAAAGGAATTTTAAAGGCAAGGAATTGGCTAATCAAACACATTTCTTATACAATCTCTACTGGAACTAATACTAATTTGTGGTACGATCCTTGGGTGAATGGGAAAAGTATATTTTAATTATATGGTGACAGAATACGAAAAGACCTTGGGGCTCCCAAAGATTGGAAGGTTTTCGAGTTCATTGCTAATGGTACTTGGTGGCTCCCTACTCCTATTTCTCCTGAAATGTTATCACTTTGGCCGACTATCACAGCTATTCCAATCAGGAACAACCCTTCAGATGTACTTATTTGGCTTCATGACAATGGTAAATTTAGTACCACATCCGCATGTAATCAAATTAGGCAAAGAAATAACAAGTGGCTCCCAAGCAGTTGGACATGGGATTGACCGGGATCATAGAGACATTCCTTATGTACATGGCAGGCCCTTCTGAATAAACTACCTACAATAGATAATATGAAAAGAAGAGGTATCCATCATGTTAACCGATGTTTCCTTTGCATGCAACAAGAAGAAACTGTTGACCATCTCTATTTTGCTTATGACTATACTAAATGGATATGGAAGGAGAATCTCCAGCGATTTGAACTCAATAGAATGTCGCAACTAAACTTGCATCAAGAATTAGCTGACCTCATGCAATGTTTTTCAAGAAAAGGGCCTCTTACACAATTGACAAAGGTTATATTCAGATGCGCTATTTGGTGGATGTGGAAGGAAAGATGTAGCAGAATCTTTGAGTGTCAAAACACAAACAATGCTCAGCTCTTGACAGAGATTATTAGAGACTCAAGATCATGTATGGAGAACGATCTCAAAATGGAGCACCTTACATAGAGAGAAAAAGATATTTTTATCAAATTCAATTTTGCTATTAGCTAAAGATCTTGGGCATGATGTCAAAAGCTATACCCAGAGGAAATCTTGGCATATCTGGATTTTAAATTTTATTTGTTGGCCACAGTTAAGAGTTATAGTCTACAGCATGTGTAGTCATAACTACCGCATGAGTACTCTATGAGTTACCTTGCTTCGTCTATAACTTGTATAGACAAAGCTATTTGTAGAAACTTTACACAAAATCAATTTACTTTTACTTATCAAAAAAAGATTGTAGCAGTTCAACATAAGATATCAACATGTAAAATTACGATGCAAGTTCTTGATATCTTAATATAATACAAACATGGCATAATGCAAATATGTCAATCATAGTTATCATCGATTCATATATTTTCGATGATGCAAGCATGGCATAATCATGGCATCAATTCATATATCTCTCCCCCTTTGTTATCAACAAAAAGAAAAATGATATAAACAATTTTTAAGCATAAGTGCGGTTTTATTCATGCCATAACTAGGTTCATGTCATTTTCCAATAGTGAGTGATAGGATACCAATTATGCAAACATCTCAAGGAAAACATGACATGGAGATAGTTTTTAATACTTCTTCCTTTTCATTTGTTATTATCTTTTTGCATGAATGAGGAAGGCTATTTGTGATACCAGCTATTTGTGAGTTTATTTTGAATGAAGTTAAAATTGATGAGAGATTAAATCATATTCCATTTTTATAAGGATCAAGATATGTAAATCCTTGCAAGTAAAAACACTATCATCCATATTTCAAAAAGGAATTTATATGCAGGAATCATTTTATCAAATCCATTTCTCAAAAAATATTTTTCACATGATAAGTGTATGAGAGATGTTTTTGCTAGTTGATTCCATATGTCAAAAATCAATGATGAGAATCAAACTCGATATGCATATGCTTATTAAGTTCAGAAAAGGATAATGTATTGAGAAAATCCGATTGTTAGGATACCACTAGTTAAGAGAATCCAAAAATGAAATTAACACTTTCATGCATTCGGACAAGACTATACTATTGATTTTTAAATACAATCATGAAGACAAAACATGGTCATTGTTATGGAAATTTTTGTATCCAAAAAACATAATTTCCAACATGTAATTTTAGGTATGTAATGGCAATCAAGTGATTTGATCATTCAATCAATAAAGTCCGAAAAATGATTTTAACAAGTTTATGCATTCAGATACATTAACATTCCTAATTCTCTTATAATGAAATCAAATTGTTCTTCGCTTAGAGGTTTTGTAAAAATATTAGCTAGTTGATGCTTAGTATCAATGAACTCTATGATTACATCATGATTAGTGACATGATCTCGTATGAAGTGGTGTCTAATATCAATATGTTTTGTTCTTGAGTGTTGAATGGGATTCTTTGTTAAACATATTGCACTTGTGTTATCACATTTAATGGGAATGTTTTTAAGATGGACTTTATAATCTTCTAAGGTATTTTTCATCCACACAACTTGTGCACAGCATGCACTAGCTGCAATATACTCAGCTTCGGTTGTTGATAGTGTAACCGAGTTTTATTTCTTAGATGACCAGGAAACAAGGGAATGTCCCAAAAATTGACATGATCCTGATGTGTTTTTTCTATCTAATCTACACCCAGCAAAATCCGCATCAGCATACGTAATTAATTCAAAATTCTCAGATTTTGGATATTATAATCCTATATTTGTGATACCTTTAAGATAACTAAGTATTCTTTTAACCACTTTAAAATAAGATATCTTAGGGTTCGACTGAAACCTAGGACAAAGTCCTACACTGAACATGATATCTGGTCTAGTTGTAGTGAGCTATTCATATTAAATCTTCTAACGTAGTGGAGGTGGTCATAGGAGTATTAATAGCTTTTGAGCTATTCATATTAAATCTTTTTAGCAAATCTAAGGCATATTTAGTTTGACTAATAAAGATGTCATTGCTTAGTTGCTTAATTTGTAAGCCTAAGAAAAAGGTTAATTCTCTCATCAAACTCATTTCAAATTCGAGACTCATGGTTTCAGCAAAAGATTCACAAAGAGATTCATTCGTAGAATCGAAGATAATATCATCAACATAAATCTGAACAATGAGAAAATTATTTTCAAAATTTTTGATAAACAATGTAGTATCGACCTTGCCTTTTGTGAAATTATTTTCAATAAGAAAAGTACTTAATCTATCATACCAAGCTCTTGGGGCTTGTTTTAAACCATAGAGAGATTTGGTTAATTTAAATACATAATTAGGGAGGCTTTTATTTTCAAATCCGGGAGGTTGTTCAACATAAACTTCTTCAGAAATAAAGCCATTAAGAAAAGTGCTTTTAACATCCATTTGAAATAATTTAAAATTGTTATTACTAGCATAAGCAAGGAGCATCCTTGTGGCTTCTAATCTAGCCACAGGAGCGAAGGTTTCTTCATAATCGATACCTTCTTCTTGGTTGAAACCTTTGGCCACTAATCTAGCCTTGTTTCTAACTACGATACCAGATTTATTTTTCTTGTTTCTGTGATGTTAAGATCTCTCTTTTGTTGTCGAGTTAAAGGTATGTATTGGTTGAGAGAGGTGATGGTCGAAAGGGTTGGTGGATTGGTGGATGTAGGCTGCGGTTTAGGCTTATTTTGTGGCTATTTTGGGTGCAGTTTGAGGGTGTGGTTTGATGGAATTTTAGGGCTATAGGTGAAAGTTTTGGATCTGTGGTAGATGGTAGCAAAGGTTTGATAGAAATCAGTGGAAGTTGCAGCAAGTATGTGCTGTCTTGTAATAGTAGAATTGTCGTCGAAGAAACAACGGTTTCTCGACGTAATTTCCATCAAAGACTTGAGAGAATTGAGGAGGGAATTGGCAGTAAAATCACAGTTTATATGACAGCAAGGATATCTAATTTAATTAAGAAAATTTTGGTAGTATAACAGGAAGGAAATTGGTGCAAATTGCGATTGCAGAATTCTCGTCGAAAAATTTCAACGGGTTACAACGAAAATTTACAGCAACACAAAATCGTTTTTAGAGATAAATTTCTTAATAGATCAATCTTATATAGAAATCAAGATGATCTATGAAGTGCATAAGAAATTTCATTCAAAAAATATTGCAAATAGATGGGTTAAGGCAACAATATGCGGCTGAAATTTTCTGCAGCGCAGATTTTTAAGTATAGCAGATTCGACATAAAAGATCAGTAGTTTATATTGAGAATTTTTTGATGAAACTATTGGGAAATCCACTGTTAGGAAGTTTCAAAGCTATCATAAAAATTTCATAGAGATTTGGATAGAAACAACATAGTATCAAGATCAAACAAACAATCTATGCGGCTAAAATTTTACAGTACAGATTTTCAAGTATAGCAGATTAGACGTAAAATATCAATGGTTTATATTGAGAATTTTTTGACAAAACCAAAGAAAATCTGCTGTTAGGAAATGTCAAAGATGTTATAAAAATTTCTTAGAGATTTGGATAAAAAAACACAGTAACAAGATCAAACAGACGGTGCTATACGGTTGGAATTCTGCAATGTATCTTTCGTCGTAGAGATGAAAACTTTATGACGAAAAGTTTATGCAGCAATATAGGAATAATTTTTTTGGGATTTTCAAATAAGGATAACTAAATTGCAGCAGCAATAAGGTAGAAAATCAGAATCTGTTGCAATTCACGGGGAGATCAAAGGATGATCCGTGGTGGTGGAGATGACGGCGGAATTTGGCAACGATCTCTTAAGCAATTGTTGGAATTGCTTTGGGCGGTTGTGGAGGGTTGATGGATGGATGTGGAAGGGCAGCGAGATGCCAAGAACGCTGCTCTGATACCAGGTGTTAGAACCCTTGCAGATTCTAAACTTGGGGTTGATCTTTTTAGGGGATCGGCCTCCTTGGAACTCTATAGGGGTTCCTCCCTCTAAGTTGCTACTCAAAGGCTGCAGAAAAGATTCATTTATTGCTTATCAAAAGAGGAGAAATACATGGCTATTTATAGGGTTTCTAAACCCTACCTCCTAATAGGACTCCTACTCAAGACTCCTACTTCTAATCAACTCCTAATAGGACTTCTACTCAAGACTCCTATTCCTTTACAACTCCTAATTCTTCTCTAAGAAACAACCTTCTAACCCTAGCCAGCCTCTTCACCTCTTTAATAGGGGTCGGCTTAGGTAGGTTTTATATGAATGTCCCTCTCAATTAGGACTCTCCTAGCTAGAGTCCTAACATATTTCCTCTTCTTCACAAGAGCAATGTCATAAATTCTTGACAACGTCTTCTTCACCACAACATAGTATTTCCTTAGTGGCACCTCAGTTGGAGCACTCCCTTTCGTAGGAGTCATGGAGGGATTCAACTCCTCGGTTAGGGAAATAGGAATGATAGGGGCTTTGGGTCAACATGAGTGGCTAAGGCTGCTCCCTTCTCTTGCTTCAGAATCTTGAGATCAATTCTTGCAATAAAAACATCTAAGTCAGGTGTTGGGAGAACAGTACTAGAAAAGAAAAGAAATAAGGTGCTAAAAATGTACCTCGAGGAATCGAGCTTAGACAACACCAATCAACAAGTCTTCCATCCATTTGATTTGATGGCTAAGAAAGAGGATAAAACCTTTATCAATTAAAATACCTAACCATTTTCCTAAAAGGTCAAGAAGAGAAACGGGAATCGGAGATGTACTAGGCAAATAGTTAAAACTAAAATCTCAAATTCGATTCTTTCATATAAAAAAATCACCCCTTTCGACCTTTATTAGAGGTCAGGACACCCTTGATTTTAAACCCTTCTTGTGTTACATGACAATACCCCTAGCTCTCTTATAGATTCAAAAATAGACAAAGAAAAGATTTAAGATTAGAGTTATGCTAGCATGGCAATATTTGACATATGAGAATGTAATATTCTTCACTAGCAAAGGCATGTTAGAATGAGTCGATCAAGCGAGAACTAAAATTGAACCTTCAAAGTATCAACATGTAAGCACAAGTATCTACATATCATTTATAGGGACGAATTGCAAGTTGAGATAATGGCATTTGGCACTAAACGGCGATCGAGCACTTGATGTGCTAGTGCTTCAAGAACTCGGAATCAAGGTGAAATCCTTCACCCTTGTCATCCCCTCTGAAGAAGAAGAAGATCAGACCCTTCCTAACCTTAGACTATTTACCTCAACCCCCTCAACCATTTGTTGACTAGGGATTTGGGACTTAAACAAAGCAAAAGAGAGGATGGACTAGAGGTAGGGAAGGCTAAGAACTCAAAAAGGCTCGAGGGCTCAAAATGCAAAAGTGTGCCTCTCCTGTTTCGGGAAGGGCCCTTATAACTTTAGATATTGTTTTACCTACTAGACGTCTTGTCATTTGAATTTTGCTCATCAACTTCTCACTTATTTTTTTGGCTCATCAACTTTATGCTCAACGAAGAGATTGATCAACACGAATTTCTAACTTGCTGTACTTATCAAAAAAAAACTTCTAACTTGCTGTCAAATTGTTATATGATGTGTCATTCTTAAGGCAAGCGAAGATTGTCCAATGTGCCCTATCCTTAGTATAAAAGGTTACCCAATATGTCCAATGTGCCCTATTCTTAAGCCAAGCGAAGATTGTCAAATGTTGCCTAATATATACATTTCGGAAAGCGTCAAATGTGTCCGCTAAGAATCAAATATTATCTTATGCACCCTTATCGATCAAATTATGTCTTCATCATTTATCTTTGCAAAAAAAATTATTATTATAAATTTTGCATTTGCATGACAAGTCCGCAATTGTTTGTAACAAAGGCATGAACTATGGCGGTAGCATCTTGCGCTTATTAGGTATGATGACTAGAGTCCAAATGATAAGAAGGATACGGGCAAGGGTTAATCATTCCATGAAACATGACTTCATAGAGAGAGAGAGAGAGAGAGAGAGAGAGAGGCATTCTCTAGGACCTGTCTCACATTACCGTTCCTTGTTGCATGCCTTTGCGATATTACTTAATCAAATTCCTATGCACAGACAAAATCCAGAAAACTATGCTGTTTCATGTGCTAAATGAGAGCATGAGTTGATCATAATCAGAAGGTAACATCAAAAAGCTTCTTCCAAAGAACAAGTAAATTCAGCTACTCAACAGGCATTTCTCAAATAAAATCAACAAAAACATGATAGCCTTGTGATTAAACCTTACAGAACATTCCAAAAGCCACAGAAAATTCACGGTGTCTCATATTTTGCCCTAGAGGCTGCTTATTCCTCCTCCCTGCGAACAAATGTATCTTTTTAAAATCAAGACATGTGATGATGAACAAACCAAACCAACGTGTTGCTGCATCACAATTGTACCATTCCAAAACAGTCTTCAACAGCAATCTAGATCACTTGTAAAGCTGTTTGATTCTTTTGGCAGCTTCCATTATGTTTGCTCTGTGACCAAAGGCGCTGACCCTAACAAAGCCCTCACCTGCAGGTCCAAACCCGCTTCCTGGGGTGGTGACCACATCCAAACCCGCTTCAGCCTGGAAAGTGTACCCAAAGCCAAGCGATTTAAATGTGTCAACAATTATCTCGGTGTTCTCTTTGTAGAATTTGATTGTTTCAACCATGGCCTGTACAATACCAAGGAATCTGGTAAGCATGTATCACCTATGCTAAGCAGCTCAATGTCAACAAAACTAACCTTCAGACCCTCGGGAGAAAGGCAAGCCAGGCCTCCAGCTTGTGCTATGTTCGATGCACCATTAAAACAGGTACAAACTATACGATTAAAATCCTTGGCAACAGGAAAACCATCAGAGAAAAGTAGTTCCTTCAGGACAACAGTCCAGCCAAGGCGAACACCAGTGAATCCAGCATATTTAGAAAAGGATGATGTTTCAATTGCTACCTACAAAAGAAAAGCTCACTTTTCCTCATATTTTAATGTAAATAAATGGATGCTGCAGCTATTGAAACTGGAAGTTGAGGCCATATAGGTTTGATATTAATTTTCTTACCCAAGTAACTTTTAAGAATATATTCACTAGTGGAGCTCCAAGATTAGCATTTACATAATGGATACTTGCTCAGATTTAGATACACGAAGGTAGTCTACGTGTCAAGTCAAGTGCTTCAGAAACCCCATGTTTAGCACATAGCAAAAAGAAGCAGTTGTTTGCTATAGAATGTCCTTATAGGGTGTACACCATGCACGGCTCTTGACGATAAGTTTGGGGAGAGCCAATGAAAGTGAACGTACCCCTCAAAATCAAGAGTTGAACCCTAGTCTCCCAGGTTGCAAATCAGCAACTTTACCGTATTGTACCGAAGACCACCCTCTACAATATCCTTCGAATAATGAAACCTTTGGATGAAACATAGAATTACATATATACAAAATGACACCTAGATAGACAGCAGCAGTTGGCAGCATTTCAAGTTGAATGGTTGGAAATACAATTCTAGACATTAATGCAGTCTGAACCCTAGGATGCTCCCATTACATTAAAAAGCAAATTCCAACATTTATTCCTAGGATTTGGCATTTGTACGTATGCATCAGAAATAAAAATGTATCAATCCAATATCCTCACTGAATGCAAGGAAAAACAAAGGGTTCTTCATGGTTTTCACAGGTGGTAAGTACAGCTTGGACCTTGGTATAAGTATGTAATCATGTGAACAATATTTCATTTGATACAGATAATAAATTCAAGATGGCAATAAGCAAGGACTTATACACTGGTCAAACCAATACATAAATACCGAAACATAAAGCTCGACACTAACATCAGCCATTCATTTTAATTTTTATTATTTAATTCAATGATGTCAGATGGTAAAAGTCTGTATATCATCCAGTATATAAATCTATCCTAACCATAATCATGTGTATAGATGCATTTACTTAAGCATAATATTGCATTTTTTTTACTATAATCATAAGTCAGTTTGCAAAAAGAAGATTGTTCCAGCACTGAACTCACCTCTTTTGCTCCAGGAATCTCATAAATAGAACGTGGACTGTCGTCTGAAATATACAGGGAATAAGCAGAATCAAAAACAACAATTGAGCCATTGTCCTGTGCAAACTGAACCAGATGGATCAGCTGGTCTCTTGTTGTTGCTGAACCCGTGGGATTGTTTGGTGAACAAAAAAATATAATATCAACATGTGAAATGGTTGACAAATCTGGGAAAAATCCATTCTCAGGTACACATCTCATGTATTCAATGTTTCCATATTTCTCAATATCCTTCTGAAATAAGCTAGTTTGTCCCACAATAACACTTGAATCTACATATGCCTGTAATAACAGTGGTCCTTAAGTAGACATATTTTACATATACCTTGAAGTTTGAAGATTTAACTCCCTAATAGATGACCATAAACATAGAAATATACACGTTGCATTGACATCAACCTATCCACTGAATACAAATGCCTAATGTTGATGCTCCTACTCCAAATAAGAATCAAAACCACATACTATAATAGCATTAACCATGTACAAATTTCAAAAGTAGCCTTCTATAATTAAAAAGAGAGAAAAGCATAAATTAAGGGTGTGCAGTGTAGTCTTACAGGGTACGATGGATCTTGAACTGCCATCTTCACTTCAGATCCAAAAAGGACCCGTAGAATGTATAAGAAAGATAAGGCGTATAAAACCAGTTTATCCATACAAACCACCCCCTTCCCTCTGAACCACAAAAAGTTCCTCAACTTGTAGACTCATAGAGATTAGTCATCATCAATTTCAATATAGGAAATAGAACAAAAACAAAGTGAAAACATGAAACGAAAAACAACCTGAAGCCGAGATATATCACATTTTGCACCATCTGAGACAAATATATCAGTTTCATCAATAGCAAGGTCTTTGTAATATGTTGAGGCTATAGCACCCCTTAGTTTCTGCAGAAAAAGTCCAACAAGTAAACGAATTATCAAAACAATACATATTACATTCAACTTCAAAGAATTCACAAATTGTTACAGAAAAAGGTGGTTAAAAAACAAAAAAAGAGAGAGAGAATGGTGTGAAATATAATTAGTTACCTTGTCCCCTTGTTCAGCTCCATAACCACTATAATTAGTTACCTTGTCCCCTTGTTCAGCTCCATAACCACTATATCCCTCAACAGTTGAGAGAGAATGTGCTCTCTGCATAAATAATATAATAAGTTCAATTTTTATACATGCAGAATAAGCAAAGATCCATGAATAATTCAAACAAATATGACCTACACTAAATTAAAAGTCTAATATTGTTAACCTTTTAGTAAAATCTCTATAAAAATACTGACAGAAACCACTGAAAAAAAAATTTGTAACCAAGAAAGTGAAGTTTTAGTTAAAACTTCAGGAGCTGTCAAGTTAATTAACAAACTGATTCTCTGGAAATAATAGACTCATCCTCATGCCATCTTGTGATAATATTCAATGATTTGCCATTTGACCTCATCTAACCTTGCATCTTGTTGTTGTATTTGTTGTTGACCTCGGACACAAGCCATATGACAGACTTTAGATATGATACAACTCCTTTTCATCTGTTTGTTGCTGTTAAACATGAACCTTAGTGAAAATACAACTTTATTTACACAATGTCATCACTCTCACCATAGCTTTGATTATTATAAAATTTCTCAGCAAGCAGAAAACTACATTCAAGAAGTACTTTGTTCGACAAATTTTGGTTAAAAGTAGATAAATATGAAAATAACAATCATATACAAAATTGATTGGCAAGTGTCTCACGAACTTAAGAAAATCATACAATCTTCTCAACCTCGGCCGCTTCAATGGCACCGTTGTGTCCTCAACCGAACGTGATCCCTCGACGTCACCAACGCCTCCTTCCATAGTACGGTAGAGACAGAGCAACGCTGCCTTCCATCCGCACCGTCGCAACCATCGCAGCGACAGGCTCTTGGCGACGCTGCCCCCAGCTGCAGCCACATCAACGCAGTCGCCTTCCAACCCCGGTGCTCTCACCCCACGCAGCGATAGAAACAGGGCAGCACTCTTCCTCCAACGCAGTGACTGCAGCACTGCCCTTGGCGTCCACCTCCTCGCAACTTCGCATCGACAGTGTTGATGCCCTTGACCAACACCAAAAACAGGAGTTGAGATTACAGATTTGCAGTCTTACGCAATGACCACTGATAACTCGGTGAAAGCACAAATTGAAGCATTGGAAATCAGAATTGAGAACCGACTGCAAGAAACACTTAATGATTTCAAAAAGAGCCTACTAGAGAACCTTAGCAAATTTCAACAAAATGGGGGATCAAGTTCTACACTGCATAGATCTGAAAATACAAGAAAAGGGCCCCAAGATTGTGACACAATCTACTCATACATGTAGGTGGATGGACAGCTCTCAAAAATTTGTCAGACTTCTATAGTGTTGGAATATCAGAGTAGGTTTGAAAGATTATCAAATCAAGCTAGAGATTGGTCGGAACGACAACTTCTGGATACATTTATTGAAGGTCTTATTCCAGAGATCCGGTGTGAAGTTAAGGCTCGTCAACCTCG
The DNA here is from genome assembly GCF_036884655.1 of Musa acuminata AAA Group. Taxonomy (NCBI): domain Eukaryota; kingdom Viridiplantae; phylum Streptophyta; class Magnoliopsida; order Zingiberales; family Musaceae; genus Musa; species Musa acuminata. The sequence goes on along the minus strand of NC_088337.1, from coordinate 17,810,076 downwards.
CACTATGATAGCTGCGATCTCATTCGCACATCTACATGAAAAAAAAATCAACATGGAAAATCATGGAAACAGAAGTGATAACCACCAGATGATCAATATGCCACCCACCATATCTATTCCCAACCAAAGCCTTGACACCCGAGGACTAACCCAAGAAGAACTCAAGAAAAATTCAGCAAAGGGTTTGTACTATGATGAAAAGTGGAGTATGGAGCACCAATGTAAACAAGGACAGCATATGATGATTGAGCCAATTGGAGAGGAACCGAAAGCAAAAGAGTTGGACTCCGATCATGAAGGTATAAATTATAATGAAGACGTTGAACCTACCGTACATACAATGCATATATTAGCCGACTACTCTAACCCGCAAACTATGGAAGTTGCCGGAACTCTAGAGCATCAGCCTATTATAGTTTTGATTGATACTGGTAGCACTAACAATTCTATGGATAGTGAGACTGTTGACCGATTGGCCCATCACATTGAAGACTATGACAGATTCGAAGTAAAGATCATTGATGGACGGATTTTCACTTGTGATGGCAAAGGTTCAAAGATAAAATTGATTATACAGGGCCAGAAGTTTCATGCAACGATTACTACACTGAAAGATCGACCTGTTGCTTACACTCTCAAAAAGTGGATACCATACTTACTTGATCAAAAGGTTGTGATGCGTTGCAGATAGTCTATGGCTAAAGTGCTGAAAGAGAAGCTCCCCGAGATTGATGCTGCTCAGCCTTGAGGACAAGGCTGATTTGAAGAGGGAGGAACTGTTAGGAACCTTTTTCTGAGCTTTTGAATAATGTTTATTGAGTCTGTTTAGTCCAGTTGTTTATTGAGTCGGTTTGGTTCGGTTAGAGTCAAGTAAAGGTTTATTTAATATTTATTTATTATTAGAGTTCAAGTCCTGATGGACCCTAGGTGGAACTCTATAAATAGGGATGTAACTACTTCTTTTCGGTAATCTATGAAAAATATTATTTTGTCTTTGGACAAACCCTAGGAGGCCGATCCCCTCGAAGTGATCAAGGAGGGCCGATCCCCTCGAAGCGATCAAGGAGGCCGATCCCCTCGAAGCGATCATTATCATCCTCATTTCTCCCCTTTCTTCCATGATAAAACTTTAGGGTCTTATCATTTGGTATCAGAGCCTACGATAAGACTTTAGGATCTTATCATATAGTTTTTTAATGAGACTAGATTTGATGTATTTCAATTAAAGATCATTGTGCAGCAATGCATTTCATTTACAATAAACATAGTAACAGTATTTCTACATATAATAAGGTTATAAAATTCAAGTTTATGCAGACATTGGCATAACATAAAGAATATAAATAACCTATAAAAGATCACGTTTATTCCAATACAAGAGACAAGTTTTACCATAGCCATGGCAGAAGTTATAACTTCTGGAATGGGTTCTGTGGTGTCACCAATGCCAAGGCTTATGACTTGTGCATCAGGGTACTTTGAAATGTGTGCTGCTCTTCTTCTGGCGATCTAGCTTCAAGCAATTTGAGAAAAACATAAGTGTTCCAACGTAATGCAACAGAAAATAATATTCAGTCAAACAAATAAAACCTGGAAACTCGACACAATATGTTAAAAAATATGTTAGGTAGCAATTTTAAATCTCTTGCATCATAAGTCATAACTATGAAGAGAAAAAGTGAATACAAGGCTAACATTTTAAAAGTGCACAGTATATACAAGTATCTGCTCTAGGATTATAGCATAGTATGCTCAAATGCTATCGAAAAGCATGATTTGCCAGCATGCTAACATGTCCAAGCACAATTCAGAACTAGTAACTAACCAGATTTCAACTAATCGTTGGGTGGCATAGTCAAGCAACAGACATGAGGTATTCACCGTTGTAACAGGCATAAATTTATTGCCATATATACTGGTACACTCCTTGGTATTAAGCCTTTAAAGAATATCCAGTTCCATATAATACAAAAATAAAATTTAGGGATCAAGCACTCTGATTACCACTTCAAAAAATGGGTGCAAGAAACACTGGATGGGCAGCGATACATAAGAAATGAGGATGTGGTGTCATAGGTGGAAAAATGGAAATAAGTTAAGCAGGGTGGCTAGGTGGATAGGAAGGTTCCTTATCCCCCAACATGATTCATCAGAGGTCATAAACCATAGATTAAACCTTTTACCATGCCAGTTTGTGAAATGAATTACAGCAGCATGACCACTGCACAAGGACCCCAAGCATTTTCCTACAAGAGCATTTTAACATATCATAGTCAACATCATCATTAAAATAAACCATAATAAAGAAGACTACTAACCTCTGGGAACAGATAACCTGCTTGAAGTTTAACCATATGTTTCAGTGTGCTGAACAATGTAGAATAATCATCATGATGCATGTTATCTAGGCAACTGATTTTATCACATTATTAGAATAAGGGCATTTTTAGACTTGTTGACCTCTCCTGAAGTCATCGATATGAACACAGATAAATGATGAGCGGATAGGCTGATCCAACTACGCATAATGAGATAATTAAAAACATGAAAAAATACATTTCTCTGATAAACACAAGTGCAAAGAACAGTAACAACAAGTAATGAAATAAACTGATTAGCCTGTATGCAAAGAAAAAGTTATCCACCAACAAAACCACCTGCATTAAATCAGAATCAAGCAAAACACAAAAGAACATTTTCTGCAAGTTCACCTCATCAAATATATAGTCCTTTTTGAAACAAAGCATTCCAAAACCAAGGATTTGGTTATGTTATGTAAAATATAAGAAGCAACAAATGCAGATAAAGTGACCTAACAGAACAAGTAGCTACACATATGTGGCAGAAAAGAAAGGGCATGAAATTGCACATTTAGTTCTGTGCTCATAGTGATTGGGCCTTTCATTTGTTCAATCTCTTGTTCCAAACCCAAGATCAACATGTAGCCAACAATACCGAGGACTACTTCAGATACATAAGTACCCCTTTTAACAACATTGGGATATGCTGGATATCCAAGTTATCTAAGTTCAGCTTTGTCAAACTGAAATATATAGCCTTCCATCCTGCCACGAGATTATATTTAGAAGGCCTAACATGCCCCTGACCTAGGCCAAAGTTCCGAACTTTGTTCTATGTATTTATGATCTCCCAGTTCTGAACTTGCTTGAGCTACGGAATGTTCTCCCTAAATTCTTCAAAATGGTTCCACCCATCCTACCCGAAAACGCTAAGAAACGATAATTTTATTGAAAAACTAAACTTACGAATCTGAAGAATGGAGCAGAAAATTAGCTCCTAAAACATTACAGAAGTACAGAAAAGTAAACGGGCACTTGCTGCAGCAAGAACTCTATCGATTAACTTGAAACAAAAACAGAATAGCCGAGATACTGGCTATCAGGGCAGCAATCTTGATATGCCGAGTTAAAAATGTATGCCCGCGACGACAAACCAAAACTTACCAGCATAATACTTCGGAATGAAGGGAGTATATAGAATTACCGGTCTACTGCTCCGCAGGAGGAGCATCCACGCACTTGCAAACCCCATTTTTCCTAACCGACAGAGATACCGTAGACGACCTGCAACCAAATCATTCCCTGAGAAAAGACTGTAATCAAACTGCAAGGGATGAAAATGGAGCTCAAGCGATCCAAGAACCCGATGTTGTTGGTGGATGGGAGCCGTCCGGAGAAAGCGGAGGAGCTCGACTTGATGGCCGCGGGAATCTGCAGCGCGAACGATGCCATCGTGATGGAACCCTAAACGGGGCGAACGAGTCGGCCGCCGTTGCCTCTCAAACCGTGCGTCTTATATATGGCAGGTAGAAATCACGGGTCGGGTTTGCTAGACGCATACCCGTATCCGTTTAAATTGAATAAGAATACAGATGCGGGTAGGAAAATAAAAGTTTGAATTGGATGTCTAATTAGGTCTAAAAATAGATAGTATATAATTGAAATCGATACAAAATCTACAATATGTTATGTCCAATTTATGATTTATTAATTTATTAAGCCTAAAATTCTTTTGTCCAAATTAATGGTAATTTACTCATCAAATTTTATGAACTATATTAATTTAGACACATCCCATTTAAGGGTTTCAAGTCGTTAGAGACCAATTTAGTCCAAAATTAAATCCTATCAAGCTTAGTCTAATGGCGGTATCTTTAGCATCATAAATTTCTTCTACTTGAGCCTCGCATCTTATCCACTACTGTATCAGTTTTAATAATTTATCATAATATGATCTAATGAGAAGATTAACCTATTCATTTATTATTTATTTAGGGTGAACCAAATATTCAAATACTTGGGCCCATAATAATAAATCCATCAAATTCCTATAAACTAATTAAATGTTTTTAACTGTTGGGGTGGAATGCGTGAACCAAGGCAAATCTCTCTCTCGTACGTTTTGATAAACTATGAAATATATGAAACATAATTACAACATAGTTCATTTAGATCGTGAGCTTTTGATAACTATTTATCAGTAGGGAGGATTTCCTTAACTACTCAGAGATTTTCTCAACTGACTTGAGGAAATCATATTTGCTATCATGTCGATTGTAAGAGTAACTGTGGAGTTGACGTTGAGTTTCTTGAGCAGATTTGTAACCCAATTGAGTTCAGCGACGGTGGCGATGGTATGGTATTCAGTTTCAATTATAAATCGTGCAATTATTTTTTAGAAGTGTTGCCCACGGAAGAAGTGTCGATGTAGTGGGCGTAGCGACAACAACTACTGCTGCGACGTGAGCAAAGGTTGCGATAGGAAATTCTACCAATAGTGATTCGGTGGTGGATGACAAAGTCTCGGTGGAATTAGATCCGGAGATCGGATCAACAACAATTGCAGGGAGGTGGTTTGCTGTTGCTAGCGAGGATGATGGCGAGGATGGAGCAACAGCATCGATGACAGAAGAAGTACTAGTGTCGAGGCACCAACGCAAAGTGGCAGCATCGACGTCGAGCGTCTCCGCTGACAAGATTGTGTGAGGAGAAGAGGACTTGCTTTGGGCAAGATACCATGATAAACTATGAAATATATGGGTTTAACCACTACTCCGTGCTACACAGTCACTGCATTACATGAAAGCTGTCCATCAGGTAATGGAGGTCCCATGCATAAAAAAGATGAGATCCCAAGATTGACAAGGAAAGGCATGCATGCAACACAGCAGTTAGTGCTCTGATCCTGAAGCTTTGGCCATCATGAAACCTTTGTCCCGTGTTCGTCGAAGGGAAGAAGAAACGAAATAATTGTCTAGTGACACCAGCAACCATCCAATGGGCAAAACAAATAGAATGTGCAAATCCAATCCAAGGGGAACCAAAGGACCACTCTGTAACCGTTATTATTAAATATTTTAATTTAATAATAATATAACTGTTCTCATTATGTTTATTATCATGAATTTCTTCATTTATTATGATTTAAATGATTTTAGTTTTTTATTCTTTATGCATGAAACCGTTATTATTAAATTGAATATTTAATATCATTAAAGTTCTTAATTATGGTCCAAACGTTACAAATTTGAATTAATTCTTGAACGTTATGATTTGGTGATAATAAATGTTCTTGATGGGAGAACATCTATATATATAAGAATTTTGGTCCCTGGGCTCAATCATCTCTTTGAAGCGAAAGACTTTCCTACACCATCTAAAGCGAGAGTTCTGAGCCAAGAAGTACCAAAGTTCAAGAAGAAACCTCTGTAGAAATTCTTGGCGACGATGGCTGGAGGTACGCTATTTTGTTTCCGCATCAGTTTCTATTGTGTTTCTATTATAATGATTTAGAAACACAAGTTGGTTTCAATGATTTCTTACATTTGGTATCAAGAGCCTTTTGACCTTTGCCTTGATAAGAAAGAGTTTTTATTTTTTATGCCATGAAAATGATTTGATTTTGGTTTCTTCTTGATATATTTTATTGAAAATCATGAGGAAATATCATTTTCAACATTTTAGTTGGTAAAATGCTCGTATGCATACTTAGTTATATTAAATTATGCTTATGAGCAAATTTTTTATGTTTAAAATGTCTAGTGATCCATATAATCTTAATTAATTAAGAATTAGCCACAACATCCTTAATTAATTAAAATTATATATAAAGTTAAAATAAGGATCATATAAATAATTAGACATCATATTGTGACTGATTATATTTCATATAATAATTGTTATCCCATAAGATCTTTTATTATATTTAATATAATTAATCAGGATAAAATATCAGATTATTTTCATAATTTACCCACAGGGATTATGAATTGGAATATAATTTGATAGTTTTATCATAAAGACCATATGAATCTATTTGAATTAAGAATTTAGCCCACATGCAATTTTTATGTCATGAGATTCATATTTTTTTGCATGTTTCACATTGGTAAAACATGTAATTTAGTCTATTAAGCTTCAAATTTTGACATAAGCATGTTTGATTTTATGCAGTTTCTCAAACTGTTAATTTCTTTGATATTCGATGTGATATTCCTGAACTTAATGGTGATAACTATAAGATATGGAAGGAGAGGGTTCTCCTCCATTTAGGGTGGATGGATATCGATTATGCTATCAGGAAAGACGAACCACCTATAGTCACTAATACCAGCACTCCAACTGATATCACGTTATATGAGCGATGGGAGCGATCCAATCGGCTCAGCGTGATGTTTATCAAAACTAAGATGAATGCTGGCATACGTGGTTCTATTGACCAGCATGAAAATGTCCGAGACTTGCTAAAAGCTATTGATGAACAATTCGTCACTTCGGATAAGGCACTAGCAAGTGCCCTTATTATGAAATTTTTATCCCTTAGACTCACCAACATAAAGGGTGTGCGTGAGCACATAATGCAAATACGAGATATTGCGGCTCAACTTAAGAAACTTGAGGTTAATATGTCAGAATCCTTCTTAGTGCACTATATTCTGAACACTCTTCCACCTCAATATAGCCCTTTTAAAATTTCATACAATACACATAAGGACAAATGGTCAATCAATGAATTAATGACCATGTGTGTTCAAGAAGAAGAGAGGCTAGTGATGGAATTGAGTGAGAATGCATTAATAGTAACCACTCAAGGGAAAAACAAAACTGACAAACATCAAGCCAATCAGAAAGCTCATCAGCAGGGAAAAGGTAAAATACCACTCCAAGCTGATATTAAGAAAGAAGTAAGGTGTTTCTTTTGTAAAAGAAAGGGACACGTGAAGAAGGAATGCACGAAATTCCAACAATGGCTTGAAAAGAAAGGTAAACCAACTTTATATGTATGTTATGAATCTAATATGGTCAATGTTAATATTAACACTTGGTGGATTGACTCTGGATCAACAATCCATATTGCAAACTCTTTGTAGGGTATGCAAAACCTAAGGAAGCCAGTGGGAAGTGAGCAAAGCATCTTATCAGGAAATAAGATGGGCTCACATGTGGAAGCAATTGGAACATGCATTTTAACTTTAAGTAGTGGTTTTGTTTTAAAATTGGAAAGAACCTTTTATGTACCAAGTTTCTCACGAAACTTAATTTCTATTTCCAGACTCGTACCATTTGGGTATTCCTTTAATTTTAAAGACACATCATTTTGTTTATTACATAAATCTGATTATGTTGGGAATTGTATTTTGTCTGATGGTCTTTACCGTATTTTATTACAAAATGATAATACTCAAAGTTCAATGTATGTTCACGCTGGCATTAAGAGGTGTAATATTAATGAGGACTCCTCTATATTATGGCATCGGAGATTAGGACATATCTCCATAGAGAGAATTAAGAGATTAGTTAAAGATGGGGTACTTAGTACTCTTGATTTTACTAATTTTAAGACTTGTGTGGACTGTATTAAGGGAAAGTAGACCAATAAGTCCAAAAAGGGTGCTAATAGGAGTTCAGACTTATTAGAGATAATTCATACTGATATATGTTGTCCAGACATGGACATACATGGTCAGAAATACTTCATCTCTTTTATAGATGATTACTCACGATATATGTATATATATTTGCTTCATAACAAAAATGAAGCATTTGATGTCTTCAAAGTCTTTAAGGCTGAAGTTGAGAACCAATGTGGTAAGCAAATTAAAATTGTGAGATCAGATAGGGGTGGAGAATATTATGGTAGATATACTGAAAATGGATAAGCACCTGGTCCTTTTGCTAAGTTTCTTCAAGAACATGGGATTATTGCCCAATACACTATGCCTGGTTCTCCAGACCAGAATGGTGTTGCAGAAAGAAGAAACCGAATCTTATTAGACATGGTGCGGAGTATGCTTAGCAACTCCAGTCTTCCTAAGTTCTTGTGGACTGAAGTACTAAAGACGACTGTGTATATATTAAACCGAGTTCCAACTAAGGCTGTCCAAAAGACACCATTTGAATTATGGAAAGGTTGGAAACCGAGTTTGCGACATATGCGCATTTGGGGATGTCCGTCTGAAGTCAAGGTATATAATCCACAAGAGAAGAAACTTGACCCGAGGACTGTTAGTGGGTATTTCATTGGATATGTCGAAAAGTCCAAAGGTTACAGATTTTATTGTCCATCTCACACAACTAGGATTGTGGAATCAAGAAACGCTAAATTTTTTGAGGATGATGTGATTAGTGGGAGCGATCATATCAAGAACATAGTTTTCGCACATGATCATATAGAATCTCAACCTTCCACATCAAATGATAGATTGGTTATAGTTCACAACACTCCTCAAGTATAAACTAGTGCTGAACAACCAATCATTGAAATTTCATAAGTTGTTGATAGTATTCTAATAGAACAAGCAGTTCAGGAATTACAATAAGCTCCTGAACAACTAGTTGAACCACAAGTTCCTCAAGGAACCATTGGTGCAACATTAAGAAGATCTACTAGAAATAAAAGATCAGCAATTCCTAGTGATTATGTTGTATATCTACAAGAATCTGATTATAATATTGGAGCAAAAAATGATCCTGAAACATTTTCACAAGCCATGAGTTGTAAAGAGTCAAATTTGTGGCATGATGCCATGAAAGAAGAGATGAATTCCATGATGAGCAATGGAGTTTGGGATCTTGTAGAGTTGCCTAATGAAGTAAAGGCTATTGGTTGCAAATGGGTCTTTAAAACAAAGAAAGATTTGTTAGGCAACATTGAGAGATACAAGGCAAGACTTGTTGCAAAGGGATTTACTCAAAAAGAGGGAATCGATTATATGGAGACGTTTTCTCCTGTATCTAAGAAAGATTCTCTATATATAATTTTGGCATTAGTTGCTCATTTTGACCTTGAATTGCAACAAATGAATGTGAAAACGGCATTTCTAAATGGAGATCTAGAGGAAGAGGTTTATATGAAACAACCTGAAGGTTTCTCCTCTAGTGTTGGTGAACACTTGGTTTGCAAACTTGGGACGTCTATATACGGCTTAAAATAAGCCTCCCGCCAATGGTATTTTAAATTTCATGAAGTGATTTCTTCATTCGGATTTGTTGAAAATCCCATGGATCAATGCATATACCAAAAGGTTAGTGGGAGTAAAATATGTTTCCTTGTTTTATACGTAGATGATATTTTGCTTGCAACCAACGAAAAGGGTTTGCTGCATGAGGTGAAACAATTCCTTTCTAAAAATTTTGATACGAAGGATATGGGTGATGCATCTTATGTTATTGGCATTAAGATCCATAGACATAGACCTCGGGGCATTTTAGGTCTATCACAAGAAACCTATATTGATAAACTTTTAGAAAGATTTCGGATGAAGGATTGTTCACCAAGTGTTGCTCCCATTATAAAAGGTGATAGGTTCAATTTCAACCAATGCCCAAAGAACAACTTTGAAAGGGAATCAATGAAAAACATCTCATATGCTTCTATCGTAGGAAGCCTTATGTATACTCAGGTCTGTACAAGACCTGATATTGCATTTATTGTGGGGATGCTAGGTCGATATCAGAGTAATCCAGGTATAGACCACTGGAGAGCTGCAAAGAAAGTGATGAGGTATCTACAAGGAACTAAAGATTACATGCTTATGTATAGACATACAGACAATCTGGATGTGATTGGTTACCCATATTCAGACTTCGCCGGTTGTGTTGATTCTCGTAAATCAACATCAGGATATATTTTTATGATGGCCGGTGGAGCTATTTCTTGGAGAAGCGCTAAGCAGACCTTGATTGCTACTTCTACCATGAAAGCTAAGTTTGTCTCCTGTTTTGAGGCTACTTCACATGGTGTATGGATTAAGAGTTTCATTTCTGGGCTTAGAATCATGGATTCTATTTCTAAGCCATTAAGAATTTTCTGTGACAATTCAGCTGTTGTCTTTATGGCTAAAAACAATAAAAGTGGAAGTTGAAGTAAACATATCGACATTAAGTATCTAGCCATAAGAGAACGTGTAACGGAAAAGAAAGTGGTCATTGAGCATATTAGTACTGAATTGATGATTGCTGATCCTTTGACTAAAGGCATGCCACCTCTGAAATTCAAGGATCATGTAGAGAAAATGAGACTTGGTTCCACTTTGTAATGATATTGAAACTCTTATATATTATGTAATTTTCTCATTCATGTGCACATTATTTTGAGAAAATATATTGTTACTAGACCAAGAATAAACATAAGGTTTATTCATTAAGTAATATTACCATATTAAGATTAAGAAACTAAATACATCGTGATACATGGATGATAATACTCACTCTTAGAGGACTTATCACTATGATTCATGTATTTATTTCTTAAGAAAGTTGTTCAAGAAAAATTAATTCAAATTATTAAGATAAACGTATGGACCCAATGGGAGAATGTAACCGTTATTATTAAATATTTAATTTAATAATAATATAACTGTTCTCATTATGATTCATAATTCATTATCATGAATTTCTTCATTTATTATGATTTAAATGATTTCAGTTTTTTATTCTTTATGCATGAAACCGTTATTATTAAATTAAATATTTAATATCATTAAAGTTCTTAATTATGGTCCAAACATTACAAATTTGAATTAATTCTTGAACGTTATGATTTGGTGATAATAAATGTTCTTGATGGGATAACATCTATATATATATGAGAATTTTGGTCCCTGGGCTCGATCATCTCTTTGAAGCGAAATGCTTTCCTACACCATCTAAAGCAAGAGTTATGAGTCGAGAAGTACCAAAGTTCAAGAAAAAACCTCTGTAGAAATTCTTGGCAACGATGGCCGGAGGTACGCTATTTTGTTTCCGCATCAGTTTTTATTGTGTTTCTATTATAATGATTTAGAAACACAAGTTGGTTTCACTGATTTCTTACCCACTCCACCATGCTCTCAAACTCATCTGCTTTATCACCTCAAAAAGTCTAATCTCCACATGTAACCAATTGATGGAGGGCTTGATTTTTGTTTTGTCAGAAGAGAAAAAAAATAATTGCATTACTTGAAAATCCTATTACAAACTATGAAATTGAAAACAATTCGGGGTGCTAATTCTCATTCCATATCCAATCTAATTCAAGAAATTGGCCAAGGAGCACTTTTGTTGTCTTCTCTAAATACATGATTCCACGGAATGTTTAGGAAGATCTAAATTACATCCAATATGATTATGAAGAAACTATGGAGGATGTTCTTTCTACTCAAAATCTTGATAACTCATTCCCAATTATTCCGCATCAGTTTCAATGGTAAGTTTTGATATATATGGCTTCTCGAATAGCCAGCAACACCATTTTTAACCTTCTCATCAAAAGCCTCACTGTATACATGCCTTCCTCTTCTTCTTTGTCCCTTCACCACGCTATAAAACTTGTGCTTGATTCCTTTCTTTTTATCCAGACAGCATTTAGCAGGTCTCTCTCATGCTATATATGGTGTAAGTTTCTGCTCTCTCTTTTGGTTGGTACACCTATGATCTCATAGTTTCTTTTCCATCTCTGCAGGTGTTTTCCTTTTAGGGTTCTGCTCAAGGAAAACAAGGTCAAAATCAATCGTAAAATGTTGGTGCCCGAAGGAGGCCAAAAGGTGTTAACAGTAGCTGGTGACTCCTGCTCACCTGCACCTGCAGTTAAGACACTGGATTAGGCATTATGGTGGTGGCTGGAATGATTAAAAGTTTGCTATACTGGTTGTAGGGTTTTGGATAGCACCTACTCATGGGTAGTAGTGGTAATAGTAGGAGTAGGTTTTTACCTGTCCTAATCCTATCAGTCATTCTTTGTTTCTTTGGTACTTGTAGATCAGCAGCAAACCATGACTGGAATCTTGAAAGCTCCAGACTGTGCTATGGAAAGAAGCCAAAAGGACTTACTAATGGAGAGTTTGAAAGAAATATGTAATGGAGATTCAGGTTTTCTTTCTAAGGTTTTTTTTTTTTTTTTCCAATATCCCTTTCTAAAGCTTTTTTTTTCTTTTCCAAACATCAGATTAAGGTTTAATGATGCAATGCAGATAAAAAAAAATTGTTTATATCGAAATTAAAAGATAATTTATCATCTATGTAAATAAACACAAATATTTCTATCGATAATTCATCATCTATATACAAAGAAATTTATTAGCTCTAATGTGTAAAGTCAATCGACGATTAGCTATACCATTTCCTTCGTGGAATACATATGATATTTTGAATTCTATAAAACAACATAGATTTTATGTATACTTGTCAAAATTTTCGAAGTTGTAGTAGCACTTCCGTTAGGGATGTCCATCAATACTTTAGAATTAGTTTCAAAATTATATATTATTCTATTGTTTTTGGCAAATGGTAAATGATAAAAGGGAGACTTAATCCCAAGATCATACTATCAATACTTAAGATGGAGTATTGCTTCCACTGAGAATGTCCATAATATGGATAATGTCACTCTCTAAGGTTCATCTGTAATTCCCTTCAAGTCAGTAAATCCTTGCATTCGAAAGTTAGATCATATTATGTAAATATTTCTATAATCTAACATCTTAAGATCATATCATAAATTCAACAATGAATCAAAGTTTTCCAATTCTACTTTCTTCCTTTCTACCTTCTATAATTACTAGTATTGCCACTGCATATGCATCGTTTCTGCTCAGACTGCACTGCTATTAATCGATGAACAGGGATCCAACTTGCCCTGCAAGTGCCATAAAACAAGTTGCACTTGTAATTTAGTACTACTACTTTTAACATTGTATAATTACCTAGAGGGCATGAAGGGCATACATTTCAGACTTAGGAGTGTGTGAGAACCGAAGAGTGTTTGCAAGCTTTGTGGTTTCCTTGTGCAGGAAAAGGAAGCATGAAACAGGACAAATGGGCTAAATCTAGCAACCTTCCATTCACTTGTCTTCTATGTTTTGGGGAGTAAAGCTATCAGCATCTTACCGAAACACGCACAATCATGTAAGGGGTTTTATGATATTTTTCTCTTAATCTTTCACCTGTTTATAACGAGTCGAATAATCATATGAATAATTATAAATAATTAAATAGGAATGAAATGGTGGTTCACAATCATCTATTTTGATTTAGTCTCATACTAAAAATGGTTTAAAAATTTAGATTATCTTATAAAGAGTTAATGGATATATTATCATTAACTATCGTTATTTTATGGATTAGTTATCTTATAAGATAGAAGAATTATGTTAGAATTTAATTTGGACTATGTTGAATTTTGACATATGTTAGATTTTGACATTGTCTTTTAGGTGAGAGAGATTATAGCACCCCAATATTGTTCCACATCAAAAGTCATTAAAATTTTAAATTACCTCATAATTTGGATATAAATATTTTAATTCAACGACTGGGGCTCAATAAATTAATAGATCAAGTATAACATTCTTGGGTAACAATAATATAGCCAACCAAATATATTTAATGACTTTTTTTTTTTTTTGAAAGACAGTACCAAAAGTATTTGATACTTTGTGTTGTATAATCTAATATGACAGCAAAATGGTGCTTGAACTTCTTCAAACTGTTGCAAGATTCTAGTGCATAGAAATGTAAACTATAAAATGATGTCTATTTTTCACAAATAAAAGGAAAATTGAGATATGTTTTTGCTTATTTCTTCAGGAATTGGTGATTACTATTGAGAATACACACTAAAGAATGCATCTTTATTCTTGCTTTCCAACTGGTTTAAATTTGGTATAAAAGACAAGTAGATTTTCTTTTGCTAGTCCATGAATGGTCTGTCAACCTAACTATGGTCTCTTATGATTACCATTTCAAACCCTGAACATCTAAAGTGTCTGGTGTTACTTGTAGCTTTCATATTTAGGCAAACCTATGTGTTCTCCTTGCCTGCAACTAAACCAGTAGGTGGTGGCTATTGCAGCTGCATTACTTTAATCCATCTTTTTAAGTCCAGCAGGCTATTTCTTTTTTTCATTTTTTTGTGCCAAATCTGGAGGTAGAGACCAGTTGTGGTGTTGGACCACAAACAATGGATACATCTTTCTTTGGGAAAGAGAGAGTTATAGAACAGTCATCCATCTTTCTTTGTCGTTCAATTTATGAGCTGTATGTGAGGGAAACAGTCACTCAACTGACAATTTAATGCATTTATGTCCACTTTTATGCTGTCATCTGAAAAGGGCAGAGAGGAGATGCACACTGTTGTGTGTCCCTACCCTCCTGCCTCTCCATCACCATCTTTCTTGCCATTTACCACCCCCCTTCAAAATTGTATATGGTGATGAGTAACTGGCATCTTTACCTTTCATGCCCACAGAGCAAAAGACACTTGAAGGAGAAAAAAAAAAGGGCAATACAGGAGGAACATTGTTGTGTGTCCCTACCCTCCTCTCTATCTCTCTCTCTCTCTCTCCATCGGTTTCCTTTACCACTTCTTTCTAATTTTATATTATTTCTAAGTAACTGACATCTTTACCTTTAATAATGCTCACAGAGGAAAAGGAGACTTCAAAGAGAAAAAAAGAGGATGATGAGAAAACAATGCAAGTGGAACATTGCCTCTATCTCTTATGATGCTTAAATATACTGCATTTACCACTTTGTGCAATACTTTGGGTGAAGTTTTGAAAAAAAAAAATATTTGAAAAATCTGAAGCAAAACCCCAGATTCTATAAAAAAGATTATTTTATCTCCAAACTTCACTATGGCCTTGGTCCGCCTGTTATCATTCTAGCTCTCGTACAAAGACTCATAATAATTCGTAGTTCCTTATTTACTTTACGGTCAGTTGATTGTCCTTATTCGCTAAGCATAAGGTTATCCTTTTTACTTGTAATCTTCGTACGATGCTTGATTGCTCTCCACAAACTCTAAGTAAGTATCGTCATCATAAGTTGTAGTTTGGATGAGGACGATAATAAAAACAATGGTCGATGAGTTGGGTTGAGTGGAGACAAGGTCAAGGGAGCAACCGATGAGGTATAGAACGATCATGTTAAAAAAAAAAAATTTAGAATTTTTTTAAAATATCAACATTTTATATGATATTTAAAAATAATAAAGTTTTTTATAAAAATTAATCCTATTTCTTTAAGTATAGCAAATATAAAAATCAAATTTTCATGTTTTGATCGTGTATATGTCACCTTAAAGAGGAAGAAGGTATTTCACTTTTGCCTCAAAAGAGTGGGAATATAGGCTTATTATCTTTTTAATAAACAACTTTTGCATGTATCTTCCTTTATTCTTCTTTCGTTTGATTTTATGCTTGTGTTAGCTGCATTTATTTACTTGCCAGCCCCCACCAGATGATGGGATAATCATACATCCCACACCCATTAAATGATGTTTCATTACTAACCTTTTATCTAATTTGAGGAGAGAGAGAGAGAGAGAGAGAGAGAGAGAGAGAGAGAGAGAGAGAGCCTCTTTTTAGTTCTTCTGTTGAAAATAGAGAGAGAGAGACAGAGAACCTCTTTTTAGTTCTTCTGTTGAAAATATAAATGGTTTGTTTTGCCTCTTCCTTTTTCGCCCTTTTACCTCAACTTGTGCGGCCTGATCAATGGCCTTGCTACTGGGTGTCTCTGTGATTTGTCATATTCTTGGACTTTTCTGTAGTGGGGGTTTTAAAAGGTATAACCTTGATGTCTACTAGGGGCTGTAGGGAAGGAAAGAAGCAAAGAAAGGAAAGAAACAAAGAAGAAGAAAGCAGAGCTGGTGTAAAAGAAAGGAAAGCAGGGGAGCCATCCTTCTCATGCCCCTCCCCTGTGGATTCTGGGCTTTCCCGTGAGTGGCTTCTCCAAAAGGTGTGATCTTGATGCGTTCTTGGTTTGGAGGCAGCGAAGACCCGGAAAGTGAGTTGGCAATAGTGGGTAGCTGAAGAAGGGCAGGACGGCGAAAACTGCCGGTCTTGATTATATATTCCAGTCAAGCAACTGGGTGTTGCTTCAAGATCTATCCTTGGTCCTAAAGACAGCAAAGAGTAGAACATAGAGGGAAGCAGTGGGCAGCTGACTTAGAATAAGAGGGGGAAAGATCAATCCTCCTCTACTTGATGATATATTCTGGTGGATTAGAGAAAGATTGACTCCACTCCTCTCAAAAATCCATCTTGCAGCTGTTCCTCTGGAAAAGTTGTGATCTTGGATTGGAGATTGTTTGGATCCTTCCTGCGGATCTCGAGCTTGTTTGTGCGTGAGTTCTTGTTAGGATGTCACGGCGCAGGGTTTCCTTTTCTGATGGCAAGCAATGCAAGGGTGGCCGAAGGTGGAGCAACCCGTTGGTGGTTCTATTTGTTCTCTGTTGTGTTGGTTGCTCCATATGTTTGTTATGGGGATTGGAGGTCTATGGGATATTAGAAAGGAAAGTGAGAGTTAGGGCTTTGGGAGATGAGAGAGAGAAGACGCTGCTTGATCAATACAACCTCAGCAAAGATCGGGTTCAGGCCTTGGCTTTGCTAATCTCTTCGTTGAATCAGGTACCACTTACCCTCCCCTCCCTCTTCCCCTTCTATCCTGATCTAGATTTGTGGGATAAGAGAGTCTGCTTGGGACACTTTGATACCCAGGTAATTTTAAGTGACTTTATCTTGCTCTGCCGATGCTCAAGATTGCTTCCAACACCTGAAACTTTATGAGTGGTACATGCAAGCTTTATGTAACAAGAACAGCTTGTTATATATATGGACTACAGTTATAATTAATATTAGTCCTTGAGTGTCGGGAGATGGACTGTTGAATCAAATGATTTTCGTGGTAATTGTGTTCCAAAGTGGATGATAAATAGAGTCCTTTGTCAGGAGAACTTAGATCATTTCTTGAATTTAAATGCCTTCTAGTCAACATAGGTCACGAAATCTTTTCTACATAAACATGTTAGAAGCAAAAGATGCTTTAGAAAGCCTCTGCACTTCACAGATTAAGCATCCTGAAATGCACTTGAATTGATCTTTGTGATGACACATAAGTCCATAGAAAATATGTCCTCTAGCATGTAAAGTTCCAATTTGGAATCTCCCTCATAAAAGATCTCAAAAGAAATCCTTATACCCATCAAGAGGATAGTTATATAATGTAAAGTCCCACTGGGACTAAATAGGATTGGCACAGCAGCAAGCCACTTGCATGAAAAGCAGTTATTCCTAAAAGGAATAAATAGTTTAATCTTATTTAGTGCAATAACTCCAACTATCTTTCAAAACATGCATATATTTACCTGTAGATTTTACGGTTGCTACTCAAAATCCTTCATCTTACCCTTATTTCTTACCATTTTTATCACCTTATAAGATATACAACCTTGGGATTGTTCTGGACTTTTCCCAACTTTTTACTTATCTACTAAATTTCTGTCGTTTGAGGACTCTAACCTCTAGATGTGTGCTCAAGTGTACAGTGTCCATAAACTTCACTGTTAACTTTATGTTGTTTGTGTCAGCATATTCACGTTGGCTTTAGGAAGTGATTTTCTTATTCTGAAGCATGCTTAGGCAATCAAAAGAAGGATCATGTCACAGGATACAAGATCACTGTGGTATGCTGTCATGTTTAAGGTTTACTAAGAACACTATATTTACAATTTTCAAATTGAAGTGCATTGTCTATCCATGTGTAGATGTACAATCTTAAGGAGGATGAATATCTAAGTAGGCATGCCCTTAACAATCTAGGAAGTGAATTTTACTACTTACCTGGTTCTTTCCAAATGACAAAGATTTAAAAACTTGTGATTATTATAATTTAGACAAAAGCTTTTAGAGAAAAACATGTGCAGAAGATAAGTATCAAGTTCATCGATATGCACCTTTAGTGATAGTAAGAAAATTGCCTTGTATATTTTATTGGAAGATGTAATGTAACTATGGCCTACCTCATCGTAAAGCATAGTTGAAATTGACTCTATGGGTTCCCTTGTTAAAAAGATTGCAATAGCTTTCCCAGGTATCCATCAAAAGATTGTTGCTGCCTTGCTAAGATTGGTTTCTATTTTATATCCAATCTTAGATATTTTCTCTTGTTACAGGGAAGATTCTATGAGTGCATGTGCAAGTCTGTAGCAGATGAAAGACTTGGCAGTAGCCTCTTACAAGCCCTAAGAGAACAGCATCCAGAGATAGATCAGTCTCAAGATCAGCAACATTGGGTGAGCAATAAGTCTTTATTTTATGATCAATGTCCAATTCAAACTGACTGCATGCTTGTTAGATCTGCACAGTCATCACCTAGGAATGAACATATGCCAGATTTCATCCCTCAAAATATTATACCTTTCACAACAAACAATGATGTTATCTGCTTCAAGGTCTGCTCAGTTTCTGTGTTGCACTCAATGGAAGGATCAGATTATTCTGCATGCTTTTTTTTTAAATTATAAAATAAAAAATTGGCATATCTGACAAAGAAATATCAGTATCATTTGTTTATATGTATAAATTATTTCATGTTTTTATATCATCCATGGAAGGAATTTTGTTTTCCTGATGTAGATAAATTTTCTTCACTTAAGTAGTAATACCCTTTATGAGTTTTTCTTCATTGCACTACCATGAACAATTTTTTGCAACATAGAGTGTTGTGCTGCTAAATGCAATGGATTTTGAACCTACTGGGGTCCTGCTCATGGATGCTTTACAGATTTGTTGACCAACTAAGACTTTTTCTATATTTTCTTTATACACAAGTCTTTCCAGCTCATTTGTTCCTTCCATAGCAATCCATTAATCAATAATGAACATAATGTCTTCACTTAAATTGGAGGCTTTCATGACATCTTTTGTGATATCTTCAACAGTGCATCCTTATCAAATTGCTACTCACAGGCGTGTTAATATTTGCCAATTAATTGTACCTGAAGACCTAACTTGGATAAGGTAGAAAGAGTACCCATGCCAATTATCTACGGGGACTAAATTATCATGTTCTTCAATCTTCATGATCATCCATCTCCTGATCTCGTACCATTACACCAGTGTTCTGCAGGTCGAAAGTTGTACATCCAAACAATTAAGCTTTAGATTGGCTGCCATGATTATCTGTGCTGGTTCTATTGATAAAATTACTTCAAATTCAGATTCCCACTTTTGGTTGCAAGTTTGAGAAATTCTTTAGCCAAAGATGCACAGAAAGATCAAATCAGGACAACTTACCATCAACTAAGTTTTCTTATGCTTTTTGGTGAATACCATGTCAATAATTTAAATCAACTGAAATTGCTTTGTTGCCCTTGATCACTAAACTTGTGGGATCTGCAATGATCTTTCTAGTTTTGATGGAAAGGTATGAATGAGCCATTAACCAGTTAAGTGACTGATTGTTGAATTGACAGCAGACTCAAAACTTCAGATGCAGATCATTTTCAAATAAATCAGTTAGCATATGAAAGAGGAAAATTCTCTTAGAGGAAACTGGACAAAACTAAGTTGTGGCATTCATCTAAGTCGTGCTAGCATAATACTGGCACTTGGCAATCTAAGATGAAGGATTTGCCAACAGAAAACTGACCTGGCATAAAGCATGTGCCAGCTGTTGGCAATGGCACTAATTGCTTTTGAGAGTTTCAGTCCCAAAATGTAGTTGAAGCTGTTAATTTGGATAATTCTGTTTCATGTTATAAAAAGAAATGTGTATGTACTGAACATAAGTGGCATTCTAGAGTTCATGCTGACTGTTATGCAAGTTCAGGTCTGGAAGTGACAGCATACTGTGTTTTTATTGCTTCCATTTTAATCTAAACACTTGGCTATAGTTTGGTAGTCTTGTCATTTGATATTCTTTACTAATTTGGTATCCATATACTTTGTAGTTTTGGAGATTTGAAATTCTATATTAATGAAATATTCATAAACTATTTGTATAGGGCCGTGAAAATATGTCTCATGAGAAGGTGTCAGTAGAAATCATGCAGGAGACTCACCAATTTTTTCCAGAGCCTTTGTTGAACATACTTTATCTCGTTATAGTGGAAATGGTGGTCTTTTCTATGGGATTTGCTCTTGGCATATTCTTTAAGTCCTCATGCCAACAATTTCAGCAGCAGAAGCATTACAAACCACAGAATTCAAAGGGTAGAGGTAAATGGAGTAAGAAGTTCCTATTTCTAGGAGTATTGCTTGGGCTCTTAGTGGCTGTATGGATATTTCTGAGTATGAAGGCAGATATTACTGAAAGGAGGAAAGAGACTCTGGTAAATATGTGTGATGAGAGAGCTCGAATGCTCCAGGATCAATTCAATGTGAGCATGAATCATGTGCATGCGTTAGCCATTCTGGTCTCAACTTTTCACCATGGGAAGCAACCTTCTGCTATTGATCAGGTACCTGTTTGTTGATTCATTCCATCTTTCATATTAAAGTTTTTGACTGTGATTGGAAGATAAGCAAATTGCTCGTCATCTTTTTAGTTATCTGGTGCATTCTGGTCGTGTACTTTTCTTGCTTGTTTTAGTTTGGGATCATGTCAATTATTTCCTGAGAATAATGTAAAAACTTATGAAATTTCAATAACTGGAACGCCTCAATTAAGTTTTTATGAGAATTTTCTTTTGAAACTTCTGGCCATTTCTAGAAAACTCAGTACAAGCTCAAGTTACAATGGGCATTGCATATAGAGCTGGCTGTTTCCATTGTCAGCTTTTGGGAAAATATCATAGGTCTATTAAATATATTCTTAGGAGATATAGATAGAAGGATGAGGACGAGCCTTGGTACAACTGTAAGATTGCTCCTTCGTGACTTAGGAGACTAGGGTTTGAGTCATGGAAAATAGCCCCAAGGCTGTGTACATTGACCCTCCCCCGGCTCGTGCACTAAGGATGGTTTGTGCAGGTAATTACACTACTTTTCTTCCCGTTTCTTACAATGCAGAGTATGACGAACCTATGTTTCAGAAGATATATGTCCTCTTACATTTAGAATATCAATGTGGAGTATCATAAGTTTTTCATTAGCTAATAACTAAAAAATTGAATAAAATTCCCTGAGACCTATAATTTAGAATAATTGAACATCCCAATTGTTTAATCTTTTTGTTATCTTTGTGGTAGAAAACATTTGCAGAGTTCACAGCAAGAACAGCATTTGAAAGGCCACTGATGAGTGGTGTTGCCTATGCTTTGAGAGTATTACACAGGGAGAGGGAGGAGTTCGAGAAGCAGCATGGTTGGAAGATAAAGAAGATGAAAACCGAGTATCAGTGCCTAGTTAAAGATGACTACAACCCTGAGAAGCTTGATCCCTCACCTGTTCAAGATGAATATGCACCTGTTATATTCTCACAGGAAACTGTATCTCACATTGTTTCTATTGATATGATGTCCGGCAAGGTAACTTCTTTGGTGAGCTTTAGTAAAATAGATTTACGTGCTTCAATCAAGAAGCCTTCTTTCTGCTTTTTCTTTCATAGAAAGAAGCAATTAGTATTCAAATAAATCAACTATCAAACATTTAAGACATGTTAAATTAACTTTGCATAATATGCAAGACCATATCTTTGATGTTCATTTACATTTTATGACATTAAATTAATTCAGTTATCTGTAATCCTATATGCCAATTCTTTCTGTGGAAACCAATGTCAAGGACATTCTAGTCCAATTCACCAAGTTGCCCATGGATGAGTTTAAACTTGGAAGTATTTTACTGCATTGGATTGTATAAGGTGATCCCCTATACTGTGGTTTTTCATGTTTATTTATAATTATAATTATGATTTTTGTTCTATGCACTCTCAAATGATGAAGGCAGAGCCCAAGAATTCCTGAAGTGTTGAACATTTGTCGAACACTATCGAAACATGAGATACCTTTAAGTTAGAGCATCTAAGTGTAAGAAGGATAGAAATTGAACTGCAGAATTGTATGAGTTCACGTTGCCCTAGGGGACTGAGTTACTTTGAAGCTGATTGGCATGTTATATACATGATTTTATAGAGATTAAGATTCTTAGAAGGTAGAGGTGTCTAGATTGGTTGGAGTACATGTACATATAAAAAGAAAACAAGGTTGTAAAAAGGCTAAAACATAGTCATGATGAAGTATCTGACAGTTTTACTTTAGTACATTCATTGTGTGGAAGAAACTATATATAAGGATACCTATAATTGGGAGAAGGCTTCTTGGTCATGTTCTTGTCATATGCATTTCAAGATTAAAACTTTATCTATGTGAGTTGTTTAAAAAGTCTAATTTGTATTACTTGTTTTAACATATATGAACATTTTTTTGACAAGTGCAAATTGTGCAAAAAGCAACTCAAAACTATTACAATATTAAATATTTAATGGCGGTTACTTTTTTGACCTAGAAATTGATCATAAATGACATTGCAATGTTGAAGTTAACCTTCTCAATTAATGTTGTGCCCAGGAAGACCGTGAAAATATATTGCGAGCAAGGGCTAATGGGAAGGGAGTCTTAACGTCTCCTTTTAATCTTTTGAAGTCCAATCACCTTGGTGTGGTGCTTACGTTCGCGGTGTATAACACTAATCTGCCTGCAAATGCTACACCAAAAGAGCGCATTGAGGCTACTGTAGGGTGAGCTCTACCTTTTTTTTGCTTTTGAAGTGCAGCAGAAAGGGACCATTTTTTAAATTTATTTTCTTTTTATGCAATTATTTTCTTGAACAGATACCTTGGTGCATCATTTGATGTCCCATCTTTGGTGGAAAAGCTTCTTCACCAGCTTGCCAGCAAGCACACTATTGTTGTAAATCTGTATGACACAACAAATGTTTCTGCACCTATTAGGATGTATGGCCCTGATTTAGCTAGTGCTAGTGAGATGCATATTAGTAATGTTGACTTTGGGGATCCAACCCATAAGCATGAAATGCATTGCAGGTAGCCATCCTAATCTAAAGGCTTGCACATATAATAATAAAATTCAAAAATTATTCTCTTATTTGGAGTTAGTTATTTTGGTCTAGATTCAAGCACAAGCCTCCACCACCTTGGTCAGCAATAACAACGTCACTAGGGGTTGCAGTAATTGTTCTGCTTGTTGGGCATATATTTCATGCAGCTCTAGACCGCATTGAGGAGGTGGAAGATGATTATCGTCAAATGAGAGAGCTGAAAGTCCGAGCAGAAGCTGCTGATGTAGCAAAATCTCAAGTGATATTCTCTCTTTTTTTGCCTTTCTTATAATTTTCTGTCCCTTACAGATTTTCCTTGAGATCTGAGAGTTGCACTTCTTATCATAATGTGTACCCTGTTTTCTACTCTCTGACTAATGTGTCATATTTGTTGGTTGCAGTTTTTGGCAACAGTTTCGCATGAAATCAGGACTCCAATGAATGGCGTCTTGGGTTGGTCTAAGAGCTTCAAAATTATCTTTTACATAATATATTGGTTTCTACAGTTGGTTTTCCTCATTCGTGAAAGATTCTATAGAAAATAAAGTAATGAAGATTTTTTCTGCCATATCAGGTATGTTACGGATGCTGATGGACACAGATCTTGATGCAACCCAAGAGGATTTTGCTATGACTGCCCAATCAAGTGGAAAAGCTCTAATAGCTCTGATAAATGAGGTCCTTGATCAGGCTAAGATAGAATCTGGCAGGCTTGAGCTAGAGGCTGTTCCTTTTGATCTTCGTGATATTTTGGACAATGTTCTATTTCTATTTTCTGATAAACCACAAGCCAAAGGCATAGAGGTGAAAACTGAAGCAACAAGTTTATAATCTTTTCAAATTCTTTTTCACCATATTATCACTTCTGAATCTTTTTCTGGTGTCCATTTTACTTCCTGGTGAGTAGATGGCAGTCTGTGTATCTCAACAAGTTCCAGATATTCTAATTGGAGATCCTGGACGATTCAGGCAGATCATCACAAATCTTGTTGGAAACTCAGTGAAGGTTAATTGCTTGCCTGATGTCATTAATCATAAGTAGCATTACATGTTCATTCATTAATTATATTTGTAGAATGTTAAATATCAATTCATGCAACTTACCTATTCTTGAAAGTTTGTGATAATCAAGATTCAAGAGTATGTTTTACCATCATTAAATATTCATGCACCGACATTTACATTGGTACTGTATATCTTGATGATAATGTTGGTCTTCTTTACAATTTCAAATTCTCTTAAAAGAATGTTTTCCATATCTGTTTACATATGACTTAGCTCAAGTGGTCAACGCTGAGTTTGTTGTTTAGGTAGTCATACGGTGAATTAGCATCTCTTAGCAATATGAGCACTATTTTCTTGTCATTTAGCTGTTCTGGTTAAGTTGTAGTCTTATTTTCATTTTAACTATGACTACCATTACAGATGAGCCACAACTGTTATTCTATGTATTGCTCCATTGTACTAAAGTAAGTAATAATAAGTTCTTCTCCACATTTTCTTCATTTATGGAGACAATACCATAACAGGCACTGTGTAAAATGCCTATGTCAGCAAGATGGAATTCTAACACGACTGGACATGGAAACCAAGAGGAGATGTATGATTTGATATTTGACATAGTTGCTTCTTAATCTATACTTTAACGCTGAAGAGACACTAACTCTCATGTTTCGTAGTTCCATGAGAGAGCAATCTTCAGAACAACCTGCAGATCTGATTTTCAAATGATAAAATATGTTATTTTAATAGAAAAGGCACCAGAAGCAACCTCTTGGCAATTTATGCCATCTCAATTTTGCTTCAATTCATTTAGATTTCCAAGTCTATTTCAAGCCAATCTTTTATATGAAAACTTGTGTTGTCAATTGCATTTACTGTATCACATAGTATATTTAATAATTGCCTCCTACTAGTTGCATGTTCTGGAAAGCATGCAAGTACATATATCATTGTTAATTTGAGTTTCACATATTTTTTCAGTTCACAAGAGAGGGGCATATATATGTGTCAGTACATCTAGTTGAAGATGCAAAGAGTGTCAAAGTTGGACAGTGTGAAACATTGAGTGGGTTTCATGTAGTAGACAAAAGAAAAATCTGGGAGAATTTCTCAATGGTTAAATATTCAAACGAAGCTAATGATGCAGTTAGCTTGATGGTGACTGTTGAAGACACTGGTGTCGGCATACCTCAAGATGCTCAGATCCGTATATTCACACCATTCATGCAAGCTGACAGCTCTACCTCGCGGACATACGGTGGAACTGGATTAGGACTGAGCATTAGCAAATGCTTAGTGGAACTGATGGGGGGAGAAATAGGCTTTATTAGTAAACCTGGGATTGGCAGTACATTTTCTTTCACTGCTGTTTTCAGGGATCGATGCAAAAGTTCAGATGATATAAAGAGGCACCATTCTGACCCAGCTTTATCAGATTTCCAAGGTATGAGAGCACTGGTTACTGATGGGAGAAGCATACGTGCTGAAAGTACTGCGTATCATTTGAAAAGATTAGGAATACATGTCCATATTGCAATTGACCAAGACTCTGCAATTAATACCATATTGGATGTGTGCAGTAACAGGTATTTTGCTTTTACTATTAAATATACCAAGGAAGCACCTTTAGGCTTGAAGGTACATAAGTTCAGCTAAAGTAACATTATTGCCATAAATCCTTAAAACACAAAAATGCTTGAATCCTCCTGTATATTCAGTATTCAGCAGCTGTATACTGTCGCAACTCATCAAAATTTCCTATACTTGTTCAGTGTTCCATGCATGTTTCCTGATGGATCTTCTTATTGCTAATGGTGGGTTCAGAACCAACTTGAGAGGCTGTGTTGCTGCAAAATTCAGCTTTGTTATAACAAGTAAATCAACCCAAAATATTATTTCAATCATACAAGTTTAATACCTATTGAAAGTAAAGTAAAAACAATTTTCCTCGCAATAAAATATAAATTAAAAAAAATCTATCATCTGTTATTTTCCATTGATGAGTAAGCCACAAATAAGTTTTATACAGTGGATAAAATTTTATCTGCATTATCTCATTTTGTCTCTTAGAACTTCCAAACAGAGCTTGATTACTGGGTTCAGAGTTTCTAAGTACCATAGAGGAATCTATCTTTATTTTTCAAGTAAAATAAGGCACAATGTGATTTGTTCCATTGACCACATAGTAAAAGTTTGATGATAACTCAGTTTTAGCTTGAGATTTTGTAGATTAATAAGGTGACAATTATAATTTTATGCATTATTGGTAATGCTTGTAATATTTCTTTTGCAGTGGGAAAGAGCGTTTGGATATGGTACTTGTTGATAAAGATGCATGGGGTGGGGGTTCAGGGATTTCTTTTCCTCGCCTTCTTTTAGAGCGCAGGAAAAATGGTGCAGTTGTGCATCAAGAAAGTCTACCAAAGATGTTTCTGGTAGCTACTTTCCTAAGCCCCACCGAGGTTCATGACCTGAAGTCTGCAGGATATGTTGATAGCATACTGAAACCATTGCGTCTGAGTATGATTGCTGCTTGTATTCGGAAAGCACTAGGTGTAGGGAGTAAGAGGCAGCAATTGAAAGGGCAACCAATGGCACTTCATAAACTTCTTATTGGAAAAAATGTCCTAGTTGTTGATGACAATGCAGTCAACCGAAAAGTGGCTGCTTGTGCTTTAAAGAAATTTGGTGCTACAGTTACTTGTGCACACAGTGGGAAGGAGGCTATTAGAATGCTCCAGCCTCCACACAATTTTGATGCATGCTTTATGGATGTTCAGATGCCAGAGATGGATGGGTATTTCTCCTTTTTTTTTTGAACTGTTATAAAAGATGGATATATTTTTTGGTTTGGTTATTTGATTTTGCTATGCTGCATGAGGTCTAAACTCATGTCCATTCATGTCATGAGAGCTTTTGCAATCTCTTTTTTCTCCAAAACTCAAAATTATTGTAGTTTATCTATTTTATGTTTTCTTCTTTTCTCCTTTCGGCCATTTTTTTTAATCTATATTTTATGTTACTTGCTATGGAAGTACTTCTTGCTTGCTAGTTTGTATATTGGTACTTCCCTATTCAATCAATTAACTACTAGTTGTTGCTCCTTTTCTTATTACTTTCAAATCACTTAACCATATATGCATTTTGAAATGAACTTATAGTTTGTATGTGGTAATAAAGAAATCATTATGGTTCTCCATGCTCGGATATCCAAAATCTTTACTTAAGAGTTGACTAATATGGTTACATATATTTTGGTTTAGGTTTCTAGATATATTTCTTACTGGTTATACAACCTTCTGCAGCTTCGAAGCCACGAGACAGATCCGTCTCATGGAAGATAGAGCCAAAGAGTTGATTAACTCTGGAGATGCATCATTGGAGATGTACGGCAATATAGCTCATTGGCATGTACCTATACTGGCTATGACTGCTGACATAATTCAGGCAACTCATGAAGAGTGTTTGCGGTGTGGTATGGATGATTATGTGTTGAAGCCCTTCGAAGAACAGCAACTCTATTCTGCTGTGGCACGTTTCTTTGAGTTTGATGTGGTTGATGGAGTGTCATAAGAGATGATGCTTTGTGATTGCTAAGTTATTCTTCTTGCACTTATCTAGTGATTGCCAAGGTGTTGAGGAGTGACAGCAAATAGTGGCCAACATGAGAAAGCAGGAAGAAGCTTCAAATTTGTGGGCTTCCTGGTTTGGTAAGCCTTATCACATGTTTTTTTACCTTTTCTCTTAGCAGTATTTCTCAACTTTCTTAAATGCATTGATTAGTACATGGCTCCTTGAGCTTTGATTTTTGTGGCTAAGAATTGGCAGCTGCTTTTCCTTACCTAATCTAATAGTGGTTTAGATTCGTAAGAACCATTCTCTAGAACCTTTGCAGGGGTCAAGGGGCATTAGGCCCCATAAATGTGCGACGGCCCCTTGTTTCTGTGTGAGATCGTTCTTGTTTCCTCGGAAAATAATGTCATGTATGACTACAAACACAGTAGCACATCAGGCACCGAGTCAGATTTCTTGTTGGTAGACCTATCAAATGCCTTTGATCAAAGTACATGATTCCCTAAGAGATACTTTTCCACAGACCAAGTGTATTGGTTGCAGTATATAAACCAGAACATATCCTTATCTACTGACTTGTTTCATTGGAGACACTGAGATTGCAAGAAGTTAAATAGAATTGGTTAAACCATGATGATCAGGAACTCAGTACATATCAATAAGCAATCAGCAATCCAGCTTCTTCTTTACTGTATTCAAGAGCCTCTGAGCCAATAAACACAAGAGCAACAAGGTAAATTGTTGCCCTGTGTTCATTTTTAAGCCATAGAGTAAATTGTTATTTCACTTTTGAGACTTCTGTCCCTCTATCCTATCCTTTTTTCTTTAAAGCTATGTCATACATACCATTTATGAACTTATATCTGAATATCTTTAATTGTTTGATATGTGCCCAGCTGAATGAATTTAGTCTCAAATTTCTGTTTTTTTAAATCCTCCAAATTCAAATATCTTGTCATTAAGATTGGATGAATATTGTATGCTTGAGCAGGTTTACTGATTGTAACTTGTATCCAGGGGCACTCAGGTACCAGCACATTATAGCAGATTCATGTCAAACATAAGGTACCACTCAAACTAGAGGTAAAGCTTGATCTCTTCCCACTGATGTTGTATTCTTATTGTAAAAATATGAAGCAATTATATTCTATTTGTTCACACTGTTTTGGCTGTGAATTTGAGATCAGCATCGGATATTTAGCATTTTTGGTCTACTGAGAGTTCTAGATAGCAGGCTGTAGTTATGTCCAAAGGAATGAATTTGCATTGTATACTACTAGGACTACCATGACTTTTGTGATATATTATACGATCAATGTTAATTTAATGGAGGCTTTTGTTGAACTTGGATCATTTTCTTATCATCTCTTCTTCTTGCAATCTTAGTCATTTGGTAACAGATTAACATATGCTGTATTTGTATCTGTTTATCCGCATTGTTCTTTTGCATGTGTAAGCTTATTCGTTCACTTCTGATCTCCAATGAACATCATGTACGCCGATGGCAGAGTGGGGCAGTACTTTTAGTCTCCAATGAACATCATGTATGCCGACAGCAGAGTGGGGCAGTACTTTTAGTCGCAAAAGTTAACAAGGCAGTCCAGATCGACTTGATATCACATTATCCATGAGACTGTAACCATGGATTAAATTCATATCTTATCAACATTTTGCATACAAATGACATCTTGGTCTGAGGAGTATATTGGAAATGATGGCTGTAATATCTGAGGATGCAATTACACTGTTGAAGAGCTGGTCAAAAGATTATTGCTGTTTTAACAAGTTGTTGTTACCTGCTATAACATTCAATTAATTATTTATTGAAATTTCTTTGTGATTGATCTGATAAAAACTATGCTGTAATTATCAGTGAAAGCTGGCTTTTCTATTATTTTGTGTTAGACACTTTATAGAGCTTAATAACAGCAAAAGATCTTATGATTTTGTCGTTGTTATTATTATTACATTATGACTTGTAGAGATAGATTGGTGACAAAATTGGTAGAAGAATGATGAAACTGATTGCATTCAGGAGTTGAAAGAGGAAATTATTGGATGGGTTCTTCTACTTCTCTGCTTTGTTCTTGTCTGAAGCAGCAGACAACATTCCTATGCAGCTGTCAATTTCTCCCATGTTTCTTTCTCATGCAACACAATCATATCAAGAGGAGTTTGATACCAAAAGAACAATAGAATGAATCAACGACACTTGTTAAAGTTTATATTTACGGAGAAAAAACCTCTAAACTCTTTAGCTCATTTCATATTCAAATTAAAAAAAAAAATCTTTCATATAAACTTGAAGAGTTTTACAAATTTCATCAAAGAGATAATTTTGGTCATAATGTATATAAAAAAAAAGAAAAAAGGAAGAGAGTTAATAATATAATGATCTTATGTCATAATGTTTCTCGGTTATACTAATATAAAATTAAAGCCGAGGAAAAAAAACTAATTAAAATGTAATCGATTGGTTTAGAACGCTATATCTATTACTAATGTGTCTCGAAAATGTCAGCAACTCGGGGTCCCTTTTGCCGTTGCAAGAGCATCAAATGGTTTAAACCTTCCAAAATTGATGGCGATCACATCACAAAATTTTCACGTAGCAAACAGTGTCACATGTTAGAGATCAATAAGATGAAACAAAGACAAGCAGAACGAGCCAATGGAATCAGTACACCATGGATAGCGGTGAAAACAAAGAGAATGCAGAAGACAAGAAAAGATATAACATATATCCTTTATTATCTATTTTGTTCTCTAATATATTATTAGCATTAGATGGTACGAGCACGACGAGGAACTCGACGGTGGGGATCACGACACGTCCACGGGATTGTTGTGGTCGAGGAAGAGCAGCGAGGCCGGCCTGGGGTGGCCGCGCTCCCGGCCGAGGCGCCGCTCGTAGCAGTCGATGGAGAAGAGGGAGAGGGAGAGGGAGAGGGAGAGGCGGGCGGCGGCGCCGAGCCAGTCGGCAGCGGGGCCGAGGCAGAGCCGGTAGAGGCGGCGGTACCCGCCGAGGGCTGCCACAACGGGTCGCGCCCCTGCCCCCGCCGCCGCCCCGCCCTCCACGTGCCGCCCGCACACCGCCTCCCACACGCTCTCCCGCCTGCTCACGGCCGCCCACACCCTGCACACGCAACCCGCCGCCGCCAGCGACCGGCCGTCCAGCCTCCCCAGCACCTCCGCCAACAGGTCCCCGTTGTCATTGATCACCGCAAACACCTCCTCCACCCTTCCTTCCTGCTGCTGCTGCTCATATACTGAACTTGCGTCCATGGCCATTGTTGGTTGCTGAGGTTGCACCACAGCATATATGGATGAGGGAACGCGGTGTTCGGAGGGAGAATGAGAAGGCATCTCCGGGGACGAGAACAAGCGGCCAACCAGGAAGATCCAAGAGCTTGGAGATGCGCAAAAATGGGGGAACGGCAGCGAAGACTTCTCCTTCCCTCGGTCTCGGAAGACGCAAACAAGGCGATAAGTACTGTCGCTGGGGACTCCCAAAGCTTTGTTTCTT
The DNA here is from genome assembly GCF_036884655.1 of Musa acuminata AAA Group. Taxonomy (NCBI): domain Eukaryota; kingdom Viridiplantae; phylum Streptophyta; class Magnoliopsida; order Zingiberales; family Musaceae; genus Musa; species Musa acuminata. The sequence goes on along the minus strand of NC_088337.1, from coordinate 17,778,697 downwards.
GTACAGTGATCTGAACGCCTTCCTGCTACATCAGAGATCGAGCAGCTGTTTCTGCCTCTGCTGCTCCATCTCAGTTACTGCGATGGGTCGACAGAAGACCTACATGCGTGTAGGTCATGATGATTTGATGAGGATCCTGCAATTTTGCTTCTTAGTGTACGATTTATTAAAGGATATCTACAAATGCATTTTGAGTCACTAAGTTTGCTATGGCCATATAAATGTATATGTTATGTCTTGAGATGCTGTCATTATTTTGTTTATATATATATATATATATATATATATATATATATATATATATATATATATATATATATATATATTGGTGGGAGGTTCGAAGTTTATTTTTTAATAATCTTTTTAAATATAGAGGTAATCCTATATATTTTGATTCTTTTATTGATATAAATATTGCTTGGGCATACAGATGTCAATTATACGGGTATTAAGATAATGAATATTGGGCGAGAATTGAGTAGTGTTTCCCTAAATGTTGGGTCAAAACGTTTCTACTTGATTCAAATCAAATTAGATTGAGATAATATCAATATTCAACAATAATACTCTCTCCATCGCTATCTATGTGACAAAAAATAAATAAATTTATAAATTATTATTATTATTATTATTATTATTATTTTTATAAAATTAATATTATTAATTAAATTTGATAATAATTTTATTTTTAAACAAAAAATAAATTAATTAAGAGAATACGATTGATTACTTATCCCCCAATTGCCTAAATGAAAAATGTGTGAAGATAAAATGAGATGAAGACGAGGAGAGTGATGCGGAAGCACTCTCCATCTTTGTCTCACCCCATTGACATCACTACTCGGGTGAGAAGAGAATGACATGGAAACTGAGGATCCAATAAACGAGGGGAATAGGAACCGACGAGCAAAGGGAAACCCATGCGGTTGTAAAAAAAGCATCGAGAGCAAAGAAAGGTGAAGAAAAGTGAGCAGCAGTTGGTTAAGCATAAGAACAAAAGAGACAGCAGCAGCTCTGTGCTTCTGCAGTCACCTTTTAAACGAGAGAGATCAGTAAAAGCTGATGCATAAAATGTTATCACAATCCCATCACAACAACATGAAGATAAAAACTGAAAAGAATACAGTTCACATGTTCCTAATTTCAATGAATGACAATATTCAGAACGTTTCTTGTATTTTTTGTGTTTGTTGATTTCAACGTTCAAACATAAGTGTTTAAGAAATCTAAAAAAATAAAATTCACATTTACTTTCCCTTTAGGAAAAAAAAAAAAAAATACAGGTTTGAGATTTCTCAATCCACACCTCTTTTGTTTTTTTCTCAAACAATACCTCTAATTTTTAAAAAAATATTTAAAATATCTTTTATTTTTATTTTTACTAATTTAAAAGGATTATTATAATGTTTCCATTTAGCTCGTTTATAATATTTTTATAATATTTATAATATTTTTATTAAGTTACTAAAAATATTATAAATATTAAAAAAATACTGTAAGTGATATCGTCTCTTTAGTTTTCATTGCTCACATACTATTATGATATTATATTTTTAAGCTTATGATTAGTTCGGTTAAGGTTACGAGTCTATTTGGATCATTTACAGTATTTTTTAGTATATTTTATAGTGTTTTTATTATGATGATCAAAATATTATAATAAATTAGTTTTTATATTTGGGTGATATTGTTCCTTAAATATTTTAAATATCTGTTTGAATTATAGTATGATGTAACAAATGACTCTCAGTATATTTTGATTTCATTTGGCTCGTTTACAGTATTTTTGCTATGATGATGGTGGCCAAAATACTGTAATAGGTAAAAAAAATTTCTAAGGAATAGTTTGGGTATTTTTGAAATTAGGGATACTGTCTGAAAAAAAATAAAATGAGATTACCGATTATAATATATCTGAAATATGAGGATTTTGTAGGAAAATAATCTATTTTCTAATCTCTTTATAGGGTGGGTAAATCAAGTTACAAATAACCTAAAACTGGACAGCGACTAATTTCATAAATATTTTGAACTTTTAGCTTTTTACTCAAAATTTCATCCATCAACCTTCATATATATATATATATATATATATATATATATATATATATATATATATATATATATATCTTAAATTAGAGGAATCTAAGCCAAACATATTAAGTTGTGTAAACTAACATAAGATTGTAGGATAAATTAGTAAGTTGTGGAATAAACTCAATATAGATCACCTAAGACCATTCCTTTATCTATCTTTAAATCTTCACCATCAATAAATATTTTCCTAACATGGATGCATCACCGGGTATAACTTCACGAGCATGTATCTTGCAGAAGAAACAACAAGAGGTGGCGAGCTGAGGCAGAGACATGGTGTTCCCCAGATTGGAGCCCATGAGTGGTCACTTACAGGGATGCTGCAACACCTGCATGCATGGAGGAAAGTGTTGGAAGTCCTCCACAGGCATTAACTCCTTTCTTGGAAGCTAGGAAGGAGGTATCCTCTCTCTCTCTCTCTCTCTCTCTCTCTCTCTCTCTCTCTCTCTCTCTGTGACTTGATCAGCTGCTGCAGTGAGTTCAGCTGAGCAAAGAACTGTGCTTGGATTATGTGTGTCCTCTTCCCGTAGGCAGGGTTTAGGGTTTTGGTTGTGTCTTGCTGTTTCTGCGTTGGGATTCAGAACCTCCGTGAGGTTCCAAGGGTAAACTTCCATTGACAACAGTGTGGGATGGACCACTGTATGTACTAAATAAATAGCATTTCTTTGTAATGCATGCATAATGGTTTTGATACACAGCAAATGTCATGCTGCCAATGTCAAACCTACATTAACTTGGTGCTGAGACAAATACAATTGCTTCACTGTTTTATTGAGGAGCAGTACTTTTCCTGCTGTCGGAGAGAACAAGCATTTCCTTCTATTGGATTTACTATAGTTTACACTTGCATTGCATGTGAGATATGCTGTGTGGGATGATAAATAAGCTGCATTGCATTAGTATATTTCTGTGAACTGGAACTTAGGGAAGAATATTGGAGATGAGGCAAATAGCATGGCTTTACTTTTTTTTTTTTTTTTGCAAAAAAATGGTGAAAATGGAATTCGGGCCAAGGATCTTTCTATCTAGAGTCAATTTGTAAGCTAGTTGATATCTTAAAAGAAAATGGTTTTCGAGGCATGTTCAAATGACAAAATATATTTCAACCCATATATATATATATATGTATATATATATATGTGTATATATATATATGTGTATATATATATATATGTATGTATTTATATGTGTATATATATATATATATATGTATGTATTTATATGTATATATATATATGTATGTATTTATATGTATATATATATATATATATGTATATGTATTTATATATATATATATATATATGTATATGTATTTATATGTATATATATATATATATGTATATATATATAAGAAACTTAAGAGAGAGACTAGATTATAAAGGAAGATATTAGAAGCAATAGTTATCTACATTTGTTCAACAACAAGTGCAGGGAAAGATTAGGTGTGCTATAACCGCTCATTATCTGTCAAGCTTTTGGAGAAGCTCCCCGCCACGGCAGTGCAATTTGATCTCCATAGCTTCTTTATGTTTGGTTATAACAGGTATCTACCTTATCACCTAAGAGCATAAAGAATAAATTGGTTAGATAACAAAGAGCACCTAATAATAATAACATTTTTTCACCTTAGATCTGTAATATGTCTTTCACGAGAATAATTTGAATAAATTGAGATGTTTATGCTTATAAAATATGAACATGCAACAAACATGCCTAAATTCCAGTAAAGATGCGGTTCCATAAACAGTTGTACTGGCATGCAGTTTTTTTATACTACTCATATCATGTTTTATATATTCTACTTGTAAAAAAGGAATACAAAAACTTTTTTTTAACATGAAATGATATTCAAATAAAATTAGGTATGCTAAAAAGGGAAACTCTATACTGTTCCTATCTTTTTTTTTATCTTATTCATAGAAATTCAATTTTATCTTGAATCCTTTTTTTATACACAATGATTTTGATCGTAATATTATAATAACAAGTAAAAATTGAATGAATTGTAACTTTTCATAGACGACTTGATGAGCAAACATGATAGAATTTTTCCGATAATACTTTGTCAGTTCATTTCTATTTATACTTGTCACAAATTCAAAGAATCGAAATGTAACACCTCTATTTACTCCCTCATTAAAAAGTGAAATAAATCTTAGATTGACTTATATGATCCTAATGAGTGTACTATTAACTTGTGCATAATTATTTTGAGAAAGTAATTCAAGTACAACAATGCTAATAGAGTTAATAGGTAAGTTATCCCATCAGATCAGACCGCGACAATGGGTATCAGAATCAATATAGTATTCGAATTTGGTGAAAGGCTTAAGCAAGAAAGGACGATCGGAGGATGAGGTCATTGGGCACGTCACGACATGAAACTATCAATGGATAGTCTTACATGCACCATACTAGGATTTAATTTTGGGTTATGCTAGACCTTGATGAAGATGTCAAGCTTTTAAGTGGGAAAAATTATATAACTCTCCGACTTGGTCCCACATCAAAAATGGATAAAGACTTTGATTGGCTTATAAGAGTGTAACGAAGAATCAAAACATTCAAGTATTAATATAACATTTGACTAGCAGAGATAGTATTCTATATTGATTACCTGGTAAACATATAACTTTGTACTATTTGCCGTAGTTCTGATGCTTCTTTGAGAAGTCATGCATCGTCTTTACGATAGCAGCAAACTTCATGGATCTCAGTCGCCCCATATGCCTAGAAAAAATAGTAAACAAACTAATGTTGTGATACTTTCACTATAATAAGGCAACAGCAGTTAGTAAAATATTCAATTTAGGGTCACAAATCAATACTGAATAAAACCCAGAATGAGCATAAAGAACACGAGTCTAAACTTCATAAGCCTCAAAAAATATTAGTACAACATAAACCAGAAATAAATCTTGACAAGGAACCAAGAGATTGAGTAGTTTGTGTATTATAGTGACTCTACAATCACAGTATCAAGTTCCAAATTTTAGCCATGTTGCTGATCTAGCATAAAAGGTATCAAATTAATTTGATTATAGGAATACTAACAAACAAATTTTACTGCCCCAATATCAACTTTTGGTTACATGAGAAAGGAACTTACACAATCTCTGTATATCGTAATCTCCATGCAGGAAATCCTAAATGGCATCTAGCAGGCCCATATACAAGAAGAAGATCAGGTTCAGCTCCGGCAGAACCTGAGAAGAAAGATAATTTTTAACTCATGACACGCAAAAGATGAAGAACGAAATACAAAATGCAAATATAATCTGAATCTACCATGTGGAACCACATACCTGTTGCTTTTAAAGCATTAGCTACATCTGATTCTGTGAAGTCTGGTTCTGACCTATAGCAGATTTCAGAATCATCTTTCATGTGCTCAGAATATAGGAAGCTAGCTGCTTTAGCAACCCCTTCTTTACCATCAGATAAAGAAATAATCTCAATTGCCATTTTGTCAAAATGAAAAAGTGAAGTCGCCATCTTTGCATCAACGACCTACATGTTGAGCCAGGACTCGGACATTGTCACGAATGTATATCCAATGATGAACAGTTATTTAACACAAGAAGAAATCCTAAGCATGAAAAACCGAGAATTTGCAACTTACAGAACATGTTGTCATGCTTGTATTTGTCAAGCTCTCCAAATCAGTTCCAATAGTCTGCTTCAGCACACCTTAAAAGTCAATCTAATAACAGATTAATGTCATGCCCGTGGCCATGCTATGTAATTTTGCAAGTAAACATTATGATTAACAGCAGAAGTAGGTGAGGTACACTGTGCCATTTCAAGTATGATTTCATGTAAGCATGCTTACCTTGCATGTCATAAAGGATGACGTACTTGATACCTATAGATGATAACCAGCACAAAAGTTGTTTTATCTTTGTTGTATTTTTTGCTTCTTCACTATCAACCACAACAGCAAGGGAGTTAAGCTTATCCAGCTGGAGATTTTGATGTTTCAGTAGCAGTCCCATTGAAATGATGTAGCAAAACAGTAAATCATTAACAGACGACCCCATATGCCTGAGATTGACCATCAGATGCAGCAAATACCAACAAAAACCCAGTATCAACTTCAAAATCATGGGGGACTGGAATTTCTGACCAAGAGCCAAAAAGAAGCAAAAAATAGTATTTGTTCAGATTATTCTGTTCAAAAGAAATAACAAACAATAAAAACTAAAAGAATTGAAAACTATCTTAGTATGTGGCCTTTAACCTTATTTCACACAGCAAGAAGGAGAAAAAAAAAGAGAGTTGCCATTATCATGACTGGTGATATCTTAATTCTTCTTTTGAAGGAGTCGGTGTCCTTGTTGCTTCTATATTTCTGGTTTCATATATGTTCTTTTATGTTCCTTTTCTCCATGAATTCTCTGTATACTTTCTCCTATTTTAATGAAAATTCGGGTGAGCATATTTACTGTGGCCTTTTCAATAAAAAGAAAAAAAAATTGATTAAGCTAAGCAACTCTCCCAGTGAGCTAAGTGAACACGTACAACAACAAAAAGGTTGGCTACATGGATCATTTCTTGCTATTAAGGTCTGTGTAGGTCAAGGAAAGGACAAGGACACAGCACTATCTACCAAAATTAGCGCAAATGATGGTTAATTTTTTTGCCTTTGCTTCCTTATGAGAGATATCCAATCAATCAAAATGGAGGTTAAAGGGGGTCTTTAATCTAGTCGTATCCTTTATCCCCGGACTTGTATTGACAAGAATTCTCCTCGACGAGAAACTGAACAAAAACATGCCAAATTGGCCAATATCTGGTGCGTTACCAATTGAAGTATTTCGAAACATTTCCTCCACCAACACCAATAGACAAAACGTCCATGTGCCAAGCAATTTGTTGACCGTAGGCAGAGTCTTTGAGCTCAACCACATCCTATCAAAATTTCCTTTGTTGGACAACATGAAACTTAGCCAACGATTGAAGGACTCCTAGAATTTGACAAGATATCTTTCTGCTGATTGAGCTCACTACATATGAGAAATCCCTTGTCCTAAATCAAAGCACCTAAAGAGATCTGTGTCATGATCTTTACAAAGACAAGATCGACTCGTTGTTTAAATAAAAGGCCAGCCAAAGTCAACAGAGAAACGATCAAGACCCTCACCACCGGCTCCCAGGAATCACTCCAATTCCACAACTGTGGCATATCAAGTTTAAGTCAATTAATGCTAAGAATTCAAGTTCCTGACCTGTGGAAGAGGGATCCAGACCCAAGTGTTCTCACAAGCCAAATCCATCGCCTGCAACTAGCATACGACGCCAACAACACAAGTAGATCGAGTTCCCTTCTTTTCCATCTCACAGGACTTATAATCGCAGAACAGATGATTCCGAAGGACGAATTTCGAAAAAGGGTCTGCAAATAATCCTTTCATCAAACTAAACCACATCATAAGTAAACACACACCAAAAAAATGGAAAATCTAGTAAATTCCAGGAGGAGAAACTAACACGGAGCAGCGATCGACAGGCAGAAAGAGACGTTCGACGAATAGGGGCACCGTGACATTCCGCCCGCATACAAATGGGGGCGACGCCGCGTCGAGGTCCAACGAGTCAATCGAGGGTTTAAGCGTAGAGATCCGACCCGTTACTTAGTGGCCTGCGGAGAGAGGACGGTGCATGAACAGAGACGCGATCCGACCCGGTAAGAGCTAGAGAACACGATCCGACCCGGTAAGCTCTAAATACTCCGTCAAAAGTGGGGCTTACCATCACCTAAGCCTACGTGGTGAGATGGCATCGGCTGTCCTATCCCACCACGGTCAGTTCCTTTTTTTTTTTTTTTTTCAGAATAAAAAAAATGACACTTAATCCATAATAAAAATCTTTTTCAATTAGATCAATTTATATTTTATAAAAAATATTAATATAAGTGAATCGAATATATCATCATCGATATCTATTTATGTTATACATCAAAAATTATTTTGAACATCTCAATCTAAAATATATAATCACCAAATTAGTATTTTACAAAACAAAAATTATACAGTAAAATTTTAAACTCTCAATCTAAAAATAAGCCAGTTCGACTAATTGATCAACATCGAGTCGAATCTTGCCATAAGCATTTATTAATGTGAGTAATAAAATGAATAAATATAAATAAATTAATTCGATTCGATTACATCATTAGTATATTATGATGCAGTAGAGATGATGTGAATGGTCGTCACAACATACTTATGATGTGATGTGTCAGAGACGTGACGAGTTGGAGTTCTTATGCAATGAGATCGTTTTGGTTGTTGTTGAGTAGCCATCATGACGTTGAAGTTTTCATGAACACGTCTTCACCAATGTGATGGTGATAGAAGAGAAATGTAAACGGTTCCAAAACCAACCCAAAGCATCGTTCAATAGAGTGCTGATTTCATGAGAAACTGTTTGTCAAAAACTACAACCAACAAACCTTACACACCAATTGCATGAGTAGAAAACAGGTTACATATACTCTCACAAGAAAAGCAACTCTCCGTATCTCAAGGAAAATATATAGTGGACAAAGAAATTTATAATAGCTTCAAAAATAAGATAAAATATTTTTAAAATAAAAATATATAAGATAAGTTTTCGAACTCTCAAGTGGATTTAGTTTATTATCATCTAACTAATATCTAAGATGTAAATGTGAGAAAACATATCATCTCACTACATCAATAGCTTCTATAATAAGTTTGAACTCCCTCATCTTCCACCTCCTCAACATGGTTTAGAGCCGCATAAAACATGTGCGATGTCGATGATGGCGGACGACGATGTCGCTAGGAGCCGCGGGTAGCTATTATAGATGAGGAGAGCGACAACAAGAGGTAAGGGCCGCTTTTTATCTAATTCAATGTCGACGCAGTTGCCGAGCGACCCTTTCGTTGCTCCGCATCTATATATGTGATCCTTTTGTCATCCGACAATTGTGTCGGTATTGACGCGATGCAAAGCGACCCTCACCTTTTATCATTGTCCTCACCTTTACAATAGTCATCTGTGGCCTCCAATGGTACCATCATCCATCATCATCAACTAGAACATTAAAATTATCTTTTTACCTTTTATTTTTATGTTTTTATTGATAAAATCGATAATGTTATGATAAATGGACCTATATGTTTTATTTTTGTAATTATTGCTAGTTATAGGTGCCCTGCAAGCCAATCACGTGAGTGATAACATATGTGACTTGACACGCAGTCTTTTTGTTTATTATTATTATTATTTGATATTTTATCACTTTATATTGCCTGTTACATGAATTTATTATGATGTCTATGGATATGTGCAATGGGAATATGATCGTGATGATATCATGATAATGAGATCGATTCACCTTTAAACACAGATCCTAAATAATCTCGGTCATAGGTTACTCAAGAGGGACATTGAGATACCTAGATAGATTAGTGTGTTGTATACCCGTCCATATAATGGATGCAGCTGGTCTCATAATTGCTCGTGTGGGGACACTAGGAATACAGTGTAGGTACTTATTAGAGAATGAGTTCACTGATTGATCCGCTCACGGAATATTGGATAGTTGATGATGCCTTATTGTTAAACAATGATTCCGTCGTCTCGGTGGTATATCTGGTCCTTAGACTTGAGATACCAAAGATGTCTTGTATTAGTACTCCACTCTTTGATACTAGACTTATAGGTCTGGAGGTTTCAAATCCAGCACAATCGGTCATCGGGAGTCGTAACCAACTTTATAAGGGTTATTGAGTATCGATAGAGGATCATCCACACTCGGTGTTATGAGAGGAATGTCTCATATGTTCTTGCTCAGACAAATCCCTAGCTAGGGTCATTTGGATTGAGAGAAAAAGAGTTCTCTGGGAGAATCCGATTAGAGTGAGACTCATATAGAAATTGTATGGGCTTGACAGCACCATACCCGGTATACGGTCTCTAACATATTAGATGAATGATGGACAATAGATACATTGTAATTGAGGATAGATAAGTCCAAAGGATTGGATTCCCTTGTATCATTTGGGGACTGCGGCGCAGTGGCCTAGTGCTAGTTATAGGTGCCCTACAAGCCAATCACGTGAGTGATGACACGTGTGACATGACACACATTCCTTTTGCTTATTATATTTTAGTATTTTATCACTTTATATTATATTATATATATATATATATATATATATATATATATATATATATATATGTTGTGATATCCATGGATTTGTGCAATGGGAATCGGATCGTGATGAGATCACGATAATGAGACTGATTTACCTTTAAACATAAACCCTAAATAATCCTAGTCATAGGTTACTCGAAAGGGACATCGAGATAACTAGACAGACTGGTGTGCTCCATACTCATCCATATGATGGAGGCAACTAGTCTCATAGCTGCTCGTGTAGGGATACTAAGGATACAGTGTAGGTGCTCATTAGAGAATGAGTTTACTGATTGATCCGCTCACGGAATAATGGATGGTTGATGATGCCTTATTGTTAGACAATGATTCCGTAGTTCCAATAGTGTATCTGGTTCTTAGATTTGAGACACCAAGGATGTTCTGTATGAGTACTCCACTCTTTGATACCAGACTTATTTGGAAATTCCAAATCTAGTACAACCGATTATTGGGAGTGACAACCAACTTTATAAGGGCTATTGAGTGTCGATAGAGGATCATCCGCTCTTAGTATCATAAGAGGAATATCTCGTGTATTCTTGCTTAGACAAATCCTTGGCGAAGGTCATTTGGATTGAGAGAGAAAGAGTTCTCCGGGAGAATCTGCTAGTTATATGTGCCATACAAGCCAATCACGTGAGTGATGACACGTGTGACTTGACACACAGTCTTTTTGCTTATTATATTTTGGTATTTATCACTTTATATTACTTATTGTATATATATATATGTATATATATATTTATATATATACATATATATATACATATATATATATATGTATATACATGTATATATATACATGTATATACATGTATATATATACATGTATATACATATATATATATATGTATATATATACATATGTATATATATATATACATATGTATATACATGTATATATATACATGTATATATACATATGTATATATATACATGTATATATACATATGTATATACATGTATATACATGTATATATATATGTATATACATGTATATATATGTATATACATGTATATATATATACATACATGTATATACATATATACATACATGTATATACATATATATATACATGTATATACATATATATACATGTATATACATATATACATACATGTATATACATATATATATACATGTATATACATATATATGTATATATATGTATATATATATATATGTACATATATATGTACATATATATATATATATATATATGTACATATATATGTACATATATATATATATACATATATATACATATATATGTATATACATGTATATACATGTATATATATACATATATATACATATGTATATATATACATATATATACATATGTATATATACATATATATATACATATATATACATATGTATATATACATATATATATACATATATATATATATGTATATATATATATTATGTATATATATACATATGTATATATATGTATATGTATATATATAGATATATATATACATATATATATGTATATATATAGATATATATATACATATATATATGTATATATATAGATATATATATACATATATATGTATATATATATCTATATATATACATATATATATGTATATATATATATATATGTATATATACATATATATGTATATGTCATTGGATCTGAGCAATGAGAATTAGATCGTGATGAGATCATGATAATGAGACCGATTCGCTTTTAAACACATATCATAAATAATACCGGTCATAGGTTACTCGAAAGGGACATCGAGATAACCAGACAGACTAGTGTATTGTATACCCATCCATATGATGGATGTAGCTGGTCTCATACTTGCTCGTGTGGGGACATTAGAGATATAATACAAGTGCTTATTGGGGAATGAGTTCACTGATTGATATGCTTACGGAATACTAAATGGTTGATGATACCTTATTGTCAAACAACGATTCTGTAGTCATAGTGGTATATCTGGTCCTTAAACTTGAGACATCAAGGATGTCCTATATTAGTGCTCCATTGTTTGATGTTGAATCTCAGATTTTGATGATGAAACCAATCGATAAGTGTTTATATTTTAATCTGCGTTTTGAGTGATACAGGATACTTCGATCAAGATGAGACAATTAAAGTAGGAGGAATCATATTGTGCCGGAGAAAAACATGTCAGAAGATTGGATGTCGGACCGGTGGATCAGTCGATGTATCGACAAAAGGCTTCGAACCGTGGATTCAGGCATCGGGCCAAGAAGAGCGGATATTGCACCAAGGATATCGGAGTTGTAGAGTCAACTGGCCGATTGGACAATAGGCCGCAAGAGAGGACGATGCGCCGCAGAATCGGACAAAGCGTCGACGGACCAATGACATGCCAGACAACTTGATTAATGCTTAGTATTAATTATCTAGATCGAAGTATATTTTACATGTGTAGGATTAACTATGATAGCAAGGCATGAAGCAAAATAAAGTCCCGAAGTCAAGGACGTGATTTCGTTGGGAGTTCGAGAGTTCGTCAGAAGTCCGGACGTTCGTCGAAAGTTCTGACGGAACCAGCCGAGAAGTCTCGGAGCTTGCCAAAGAAACTCATTAGAACTCACCAAATTGGCGTGTTCTCTGATTTGCATTTCTGTTTAGCAATTTACCTTACTGCAAATCTCTTTAATTGTTTATTGCCTTCAATTCATTTATGAACGTGTTTCAAGTTAAGATATTTCCGAGATCGGTTTTCAACGTAAACAGTTTTATCGAATCGAAAGTTTTTTTGAAGACATGATTTTACCTCTGCACTAATTCACCCCCCCTCTTAGTGCCGACTCATCCTAACAATTGGTATCAGAGCCACGGTTTTTTAATTTGCTTTAACACCCAAATAGAAATGGCTCTTTTCGGCTTTCAAGAGGGTCACTCTCTTATTCGTCCTCCCTTTTTCAATGGGATGAACTACACTTATTAGAAAACCCGAATGAGAGTTTTCTTGCTTTCATTGAATCTCGATTTATGGCACATAGTCGAATCCGGTTTTCAAATATCTTCTCTTCCAATGAACCATTGGAATGATTTGGAGAAGAAGACGTTTTCTTTAAATGCAACGGCTATGAATGCCTTATTTTGCGCCTTAGATAGAAATGAGTGTAATCGTGTTTCTATGTGCGAAATGGCTTTCGACATATGGCACACTCTTAAAATCACATACAAAGGCACTAGCAAAGTTAAAGATTCAAAGATTAATTTTTTAATGTATGATTTTGAGCTGTTTTAAATGAAACCAAGCAAGACTATTGGAGACATTTACACTCATTTTACAAATGTCGTCAATAGTTTAAAAGCTCTTGGTAAAATTTTTTTGCATTTTGAACTCGTTAACAAGATCTTAGGATCACTTTCTAAAACTTAGAATTCAAAAGTTACGGCTTTACAAAAATCAAAAGATTTGAACCATTTCCCTCTTGAAAAACTTATCGCATCCTTGATGACCTATGAAATGACGTGCATTACGTGTAAAGAACTTGAGAACCATCTTCCAAAAAATAGGAAGGATTTGGGACATAGAACAATTGAAGACCACTTGAGCATAAGCTCAAGTGATGGTGAACTTGAACTACAAATAAAATTTAAAAAGTTTATGAAACAAAAATTAAAGAACAAAAAGAACGTAACTACTTGCTTTGAATGCAAGAAGAAGAACACATTTTGGAATGAATCGAGCTCCTCTGAAGACGAGGAGAAAATCAACAAAGGCGAGGTGGTAAACAACGCCTTAACGACTTTCAACGATGAGGTAATCGAAACTCCTTTAATTTATTTTAAAATTACATAATGCTTTTCATGATGCATTTTTTTTGTTTAGAATAATTATTTTGCTTGAAAATTGCATGTTTAAAAATGTAATGAAAATGTAAAAAATTAGGAATCATGCTTATCCTTCTAGTAATTTGTTTTTAAAAATGATCATGAAAATTGCATGATAAAGGAACAAAATGTTAGACTTAAATCTAATGCTTAAGATAAATCCTATGAATAATTTTAAGAAGCATTAATGTGTATCATGTTGGTTTTCGTATTATTTTTCGATTTTGATTGAAGATGCTTCATGTTTAATGAAATCATACTTAATGATTTAATGATGTATAATGATGAAAACATTAAAAGTTTTGATATCATGATTGATGATTTTATTCTATGCATGAGATTTTGAAGTTATACATGATAGCTTTTGTATGGAAGGCTTGATGATTTTTGTGATGAATCTTGTCCTGGGTTTTCAATTTTAAACATAATGCATGGTTTTGATATAAGAACAAATATTTGGCCATGCTAATATAAAGTCAATCATATAAATTTAAACTAAAGAAGATTAGATATCTTTCAGAATTATTCAAAATTATGTTCAATGAAGCCATACTTACTGTCTTAATGAAAATGTTAAGAGATTTGATATCATGCTTATATTTCAAAATTATGCATGATGATTTTTATGATTTATGGCTTGTTGATCCTTGTCATGATGAAATTTATTTATTTATTTATTTTGGTTTTGAAACGATGATGAATGTTTTTATTTAGCAAAGGCATGCTTGTATGAAATAAAAGGGGAATACATTTCTAAAAAATTTCTCAATTCCTATGTTATGAATTTTTGAACCATGAAATTGATTTTGATTTTTCATTAATGAATCCATGTATATTATGCTTTTGTGAATCTCATGGATTATGAAAATGATTTAAATTTAATGGATTTTATCGAAATCATGATCTTGATTTCTCATGATTTATAACTTGAAAATTTTTTTTATAAATCAAGATTGTTTACTATGATTCTTTCTTTTCACTATTTGAGTTATCTAAAAAGAATCATAACATATCTCTTAATATTCACAGTTTGTCTTCATGATTTGTATATCTCATCACCAATTTTTCTTGTTATTCTTCATGTGATGATATGAATGCATGAAACACTCATGATATTATTTTGATGCATGCAATGATGAAATATTCATGATGAAAAATTATTTTGATATTCATGACTTGATTTTTCATCTTTGTTACCTTACCTTTGTCATGTTAGGATCGGAGCGGCACTAAGAGGGGGGGGGGGGGGGGGGGGGTGAATTAGTGCAGCAGATTAAAACTCGTAAGTTTGAAATCGATTTCGTAAATGTGTAGAGATTTCGATTCGATAAAGGATGACTTAGCTAAAATAGCTTGAGTAAAGGAAGTCAAGAGTAGGGAGAAGAAAACCGAACAGTTTGCTGCTAAGAAGATAAGTGGTTTAGAAAATTAAACACTTACACATTCAAGGAACACCACAATGTAAAGTGGTTCGGTCAAATGACCTACATGTTGAATCTCAGATTTTAATGATGACGTCAATTGTCATTTATTATCTAATCCAGATGTTGAGATAAGTGTGTAGGATTAACTACGATGAAAGTAAGACATGCAGCAGGAGTTACACCGGAGTCAAGACTATGATCACGTTGGGAGTTCGAGAGCTCGACGGAAGTCCGGACGGTCGTCGGAGGTTCTGCGGGAACAAATCCGAGAAGTCCAGGAGCTTGCCAAAAGAAGCTCGTCAGAACTCGCCAAGTGGATCGTCGCAAGTCCAGGAGTTTGCCGGAAGTCCGTCAGAGCATCGCCGAAGGTTCGTCGGATGTTCGCTGGAAGTTCGCCGGAAGCTCGCCGGAAGAAGCGATTGACGCACCGGAAGCAAGCTGTAGTAAATGTCATAAGAAATTCATAGTTAGCACGATGATTAAGTTAGAAATGGGAGGTGATCTCATTAACTTAATCTTGGGGCAATTGGGCCCTTGACGGACCCAAATTGGGCCGAATGGATTAACCCATTCGGACCTAGATTTCTTGGCCAGAGGTGGCACTGCCTGGGTTAGCGGTGGCACCGCCCAGAGCTCAGTCTCTGAGCTCTGGCTGGGCGGTGCAACCACCTCTGACAAAGGTGCAACCGCCTGAGCTCGGTCTCCGAGCTCTGGCAGGAGGTGCAACCGCCCCTGACAAGAGGTGGCACCGCCCAGAGGCTCAGTCTTCGAGCTCTACCAGGCGGTGCAACCGCCCCAGTCAGGCGGTGCAACCGCCAGACCCCGGAATTATGGGAATTGACAATTTTGAGCTCAGAATTCAAACTGGGTTGGGGCCTATAAATACCCCACCCTTCCAGCAATGACAGAATACCCAAAACCACCGAAATCCTGATCTTACTCTGTGATTTTTAGAGCTCAAAAGTGTTGTATAATTTAGAAGTTCTCCTCCCTCTTTTCTTCCAAGTTCTGATCTTTCAAGAGAGGAGAGAAATTTCTGTAAGAATTGTCTCCTAAGCCCATCAAAAGGAGTGAAACTGTAAAAGGGTGGTTGGCCTTCGCCTATTGAAGGAAGGCCTCTAGTGGACGTTGGTGATCTCGTCGGTGGAGGAAGCCAGAAGTGGATGTAGGTCAAGATTGACCGAACCACTCTAAAATCGCGGTACTCTCTGGTTTGCATTTACTTTGAGCATATTATCTTTACTGCAAACCTCCTCAATAGCTTACTGCCTTCTGCGCTTTTACGATCGTGTTTCAAAGTTCAGTATTTTCCGAATCGGTGTTTAGACGTAAATCAGTTTTATCGTACGAACATCATATTTCAGTTTGCGCTTACATTCTGATTTCCATCATAACTGCAAACTGCCTTTATAGATTCACTTTAACTGCATCTTGCTTGATCACAAGTTAACGTGATTTACGAATCGGCTTTTCTACCGAAATCGCTCTTATCGAACGAACACAGTTTTAATCGTTGAAAGTTTTCTGCTGCACTAATTCACCACCCCCCCCTTCTTAGTGCTCTTGATCCTAACAATTGGTATCAGAGTGGGGTTAACTCTCAAACAGATTAAAACCCAAGAGAGATGGTATATGCCGGAAACCAAGAGGGCCATTCTATTACACGTCCACCCATGTTCAATGGGACAGACTATACCTATTGGAAGACCCGAATGAGGATCTTCCTTATTTCAATGGATTTTGAACTTTGGAATCTTGTCGAAAATGGATTTTGGAAGTCTTCTCTTCCAATGATCGATTGGAATGAATTGGAGAAGAAGACTTTCTCTGTCAATGCAAAGGCTATGAATGCCTTATTTTGTGCGCTTGATAAAAATGAGTTTAATCGTGTTTCGGTTTGTGAAACCGCGTTTGATATTTGACATACACTCGAAGTGACTCATGAAGAAACAAGTAGAGTGAAAGAGTCAAAAATCAATCTTTTGATACACTCTTTTGAACTTTTCCGAATGAAACCGAGCGAGACTATTGGCGACATGTACACCCGTTTCACGGATGTCGTCAATGGTTTAAAAGGACTCGGCAAAAGTTTTTCGGATTTTGAGCTCGTAAATAAGATTCTAAGATCCCTTCCTAAGAGTTGGGACCCTAAAGTCACTACTATTCAAGAGGCTAAAGATTTAAGCAACTTCCCTCTTGAAGAACTAATCGGGTCATTAATGACCTATGAAATGACATGCAAGGCTCATGAAGAGCAAGAAGATATCCTTCCAAAGAACATGAAGGATATGACACTTAGAACTTTAGATGACCACTTGAGAGAAAACTCAAGTGATGAGGACTGTGACGATGACTTGGCACTTCTAACAAGGAAATTCAAAAAATTCATTAAGAGACAAGTTTAAAAATGACACAAAAAATAAACTTGAACCCAAAAAGGACCAAGTTATTTGCTACGAGTGCAAAAAACCGGGACACTACAAAAGTGATTGTCCCCAAACCAAGAAGAGAACATCAAAGAAGAAGGCGCTCAAAGCAACATGGGATGACTCGAGCGCGTTCGAAGAAGAGGAGTCCAACACCGAGCAAGTTGCTCATTACGCCTTAATGGCCATCGGAGAGAAGGTAACAAATTTAATTGATGCAGATTTATCATTTGATGAGTTATTAAATGCCTTCCATGACTTATTTAATGAATGCAAGATTATTAGTAGAAAATATAAATTGCTAAAAAAGGAGCATGATAGTCTTACTTGTAATTTCAATAAGTTAAAAACTGAATATCATGATAGTTTAGGTTCTTGTATAAAATGCCATGATCTAGAAACTATCCAAAAGGAAAACTTGCTACTTAAGGACAACTTGAAGAAATTCGAGGTTGGTAGCAAGTCTTTGAACATGATCCTTACAAACAAGGGTCACGTTCCCAAAAGAAGTGGAATCGGATTTGTGAGAAATCCTCACCAAAATCCAACCACCTTCATAAAAGCCCCATCCTACATGTTTGACACCAAAGCAAATGCAACTTTTGTTGCAAACATGGACACAAAACGCATTATTATCCATTCAAGAAAATTAGTCCGAACAAATTAATTTGGGTTCCTAAAGGAACCATGATAAACTCTATGCTACATGACAAACAATGTAGATCAGTTTTTGAGGCACCCAAAAGTAAATGGGTACCTAAAAATTATCCTGTCTTGTAGAAACGTAAACCATCCGAAGCTGGGAGCAAGAAATAATATCCTGCTCTTTGGATTCTCGATATTCATAACCCGAGATCCAAAAAGAACACGCGATGCTCCCTAGCCTAAATAACAAAAAGAGGATTAGAAAATTAAAATTACAAGAGCAATACAATCCTATTTGATCCCTCAGAATTGGAAACCGATGATTCTACCTTCACATATCCTCTGGATTTCCGAACCCATCAAATTGACTTGGTTGTTACTTTCAAATCCAACTATATCATGAACTTACGTCTTGTAAGCAAAGTTTGTCATGGACTTGCAAAGCTTACCAACTTGGATAAACTGTCATAAACATGAATACGACATTTGAAGTAGAGTATGTGCGTCACTAGATCTATCTTGATCGTGTAAAATTTCTCATCTTAAAATGAAAATTCTTATGTAATTACGTAAGTAAAGTTGACTGCTCCATAAATAAAAATTCATCTCAAGTCAAAAACATTCAAAACAGACCACACAACAGTCAAAACGAGTGCTCCCTGCCTGTAGGCGGTGGCACCGCCCCAGCTGGCGGTAGCACCGCCGGCTGTCACGGGTTGCAAGCGGTTGCACCGCCCCAGCCAGCGGTGCAACCGCCCACAATCTTGCCCCTTTTAAACCGAGCTAGGGCCGGCGGTGGAACCGACCCCAACTCACTCCCTTCCCCTCTTTACTCTTCCAAAGCTTCTCCACCTCCATTTCTCCCCTCTTAGCATCCCAAATACTCCTCATTTCGAAGCAAAAGATCAATAATCTCTCCTTCTCTTGAAGATCTCACTTAAGGTATTCTCTAAGAAGCCTCTAAATTCTGTTTTTGATTCATTTACTCTTGCTCATTACTATCCTCTTAAATAACAGTAGTTATGGGCTCTAGAAGATCCTCAAGGGACAAAGGGAAGAGGAGATTAGTGGAAGACTTTGATCTTACCCTTTTCGATTTAAAATATCATGCTGAAAAATTTTCCTCTTTCGAATTTAGAAGTGTCAATAAGGAAAAACATGTAGATTTAGATGAACTAAGAGACTTAGAGACAATCCAATGGTTTGCAAACCTAGATCTACTCCCTATTTTACAAATTAGTAAACCCATCTATCCAAAACTTGTTAGACTGTTTTACAACAATCTACAGGTAGATGAAGAAGAAAGAATGTCCACCTATCTCTTAGGACAACACATCTCCATTACGGATAAATTCATTTGCGACATGATAGGCATTCCTATAAAAAATATAGGACTTTATTTTAGAGGATCGTGGGATAATGAAACAGTTGGGACAACATATGTTGAAGCCTTAGGAACAATTTTTGGTAATCCCAACTTAGTGATAGTTCCTAAAAGATGTGAACATCTACTATCACTAAACACTAAAGTACTTCATCATATCCTAACTAGCATCATTCTCCCTAAACAATACCATCATGATGAAGTAAATCAAATGGAATTAGGAATCATGTATTGGATCATGAAAGGACATAACATCTGTTTTGGATACCTTATCCAACAAAACATGATAGAACTATCTAAGAGAGACATGATGCTTCCATATGGTGGTATAATCACTAGAATACTTAAAGCCTATGATATTCCAATCCCACCCGACGAAGAAGTGATGAAAGTAGATAGGTTTAGCATAATAAACAAAAATCTACTTCATCGATTGAGATATTGTTTATAGAAACGATAATTGGGTTAGAATGCCTAGAACACATCCATTTGAGCAATCCCCCTCAACCAGAACCAGAACCCGAAACACCAGTCTTTAGGGGCACTCAATCTCCTCCGATCTATCCCTTTGAGGAAACACATCCATTTGAGCAAGCTCATGCATCATCTATCGAAGACATTGGGATTTGGATGGACCGATTTGAACAAAGACAAGATCGGCTTGAACACCAACAAGATTAAATCCTATCTGAACTGCAGCAAATTTATCGACAATTTGACTCTTTATTTAGGCACTTTAATTTTCCACCTCCTGAATAAGCTTGTATATGTGGACACAATAACCTCTTGTTGTAACAATTACGTTATTGTAAACTCTTTATATTACTCACCTTGATCACAATGCCTTGATGACTACTAATCTTTGATATAGTTACTTGATGTATTAATTGGTGAGAATATGCAGGGTTACGTTGCTCAATCACGTTACTCATTGTCGGATTTCATGTTGAAATTAAATGTTTCTATAATGCCAACTTTGAAAACCTTGTGTCTTGGTTTCCATGATAAATGTGAAAGTAATATAGCAATAAAATTGATGTGTCATTTCCATGATGTTAATGTGACATAATATTACCATGATGTTGATGTATTGCCATGATGTTGATGTGTCCGAATGCATAAACTTGTTAAAATTATTTGGACTTTATTGATTGAATGATCAAATCACTTAATTACCATTACATGCCTAAAATAACATGTTGAAAATTAATACAAAAATTTTCATAACAATGAGCATGTCTTCATGATTGTATAGTCTTGTCCGATTGCATGAAAGTGTTAAATTAAATTTTCAGTTCCAATCGGATTTCATGAATACATTATTCTCTTTCGGACTTTGATTCACATCATCTAGCAAATGCATGTCTTTTAGACTTATCATGTGAAAAATATTCCATTTGAGAAATAAATTTGATGATTCCTTCTTATAAAAGGAAGATATTTTTTTGTGCAAGGATTTGATTCACATAAATATCCTGATCTTTGTAAATCATGCCTTAATATCCTATCAATTTGAACTACACAAATGGCTTTCCTCCTTCATGCAAAAAAGATAATAACAAATAAAAAGGAAGAAGTTTTCACTCTATGTAAATAATCTCTATGTTATGTTTTTTTTGAGATGTTTATATCCTATAAATGACATGAACCTACTTATGGCATCGCACATATATTTAAAAGTTGTTTATATCGTTCTCCTTTTTGTTGATGACAAAGGGGGAGAAATATATGAATTGATACTATAAATGCCATATTATGTTGAAAGAAGCAGATATATGAGTATTGATGCTATGATTATGCTATGACTGCATCATCGAAAATATATGAATTGATGATAACTATGATTGCTATATTTGCATTATGCCATGTTTGCTATGATTGCCATATTTGCATCATGTTAAGATATCAAGAACTTGCATCGTAATTTTACGTGTTGATATCTTACCATGTGATGAAATGCTATGATTGCTAAGACACTTGAAATGTGTGCATCATGTTAAGATATCAAAATCTTACTTCAAAATTTTACATGTTGATATCTTACCATATGATGAATTGCTATCATTACCATCATTCACTTTTGAAATTTGAAAATGAACGTCAAGCTTTGACATCATTTTCAGAGAGATACATCATGATGAGAATCATGATGAGAGTATTGATAAGGTTAAATGATTTTAACTTATCAATATGTCTCTTGAATTCAAAGGCTTTGAATTCAAGAATGACTTATCTCAATTATGGCACATAGATAGGGGGAGTTAAGGTTAACTTCGTTATCAATTGATTGTCATCATCAAAAAGGGGAAGATTGTTGAATCTCGGATTTTGATGATGACGTCAATTGTCATTTGTTATCTAATCCATATTGTCACGAACAAACTTTTAAACAAGGTGTTTGATGTAATGCTCATGTATGTCCGTGTCTTTTGGCATGTTCATGCCTTGTACAGCATGTAGAGGGGCGGCCGAAGGCTTAATAGTCCCATTTTAGTTGGGTTGGTGGCCTCTTTAGGCTTGTAAATAAAGGTTGTGTCATGTGGATACGTGCGAGAGATTTTCGATCTATAATGGACCATTTTACCCTTTGTTGTGCCACTATTCAGAGCTTATAAAGTCTGTTTGTAATTTGCATTGTCTATGAAGTGTTTTTTAGAGATGTTTGCTTGTGGATCCTGATTGAGGCGTTCTCTCTAACCCGTTCTCTCTTTTGTTGGTCCTAAGGGACAATGGGAGGCTTCGAGGAGGCTGACCTTTGCGGACGGACACGCAAGGGTGCCGCACGACTTAGGCAAAACCAGCTAAGTCCGTGACAGATGGTATCAGAGTGGGACAAGCACTCATAGAAACACTTAGCATGCAAACGTGGGGGACCTAGCGGGGCTGCGTTGAGGGCAGTCAGCACACGCGCGACCGTTTGGGGGAAAACGGGCATGGAGATGTAGGAAAAAGGAGTCGCTCGGAGGAGCGGACATCTAACATTGGCATTCAGAGGAATGGCCAACCCTTTGCGCAAGAGTCACCACGAGAACAGGCAAGCTTGGAAGAATTTGGAGCGCACAAAGGTTGGGATGGCTGAGTTTGAGCTACGGCTCAACGTTGATAACTATACTTGATGGTGCTCAAGACAAGCGAGGCGCTTGGAAAAGGATGAGACCATCCAAGGTGGAATGAGTTGCTCAACGACCAAAAGAGTTATGCAAAGCTCACAAAGGTGAGGGGAATTGCTAACTCGAAGAATTTGGTACTCATGCATGGGCTTGTATGCAGATGATGGAATGTTTGTGGCCATCCCAAGGCGACCGAAACTCGGCGCCATGGAGCATTGAAACTTTCTCTTCGGCATGTGAAGGATACGTCCGTAGGAGACTGAAGTGTGCAATGAGTTCAGCATGTTGCTAGGCCTTGAGTGGTGCAGCGGGGGACTGTATTGACGTGGAGTCGTAATCTAGCAAGTGCGTTTGTAGGAGGCAGATCAATGCACAGTTTGTTCAGCAAATCGGAGTAGTCCAAGGGGATGGTGGTCTCTGAAACGAAGAGAGATGTTGCTCCAATGGGACAGTTATCCAGGAGGGATAAGTCCCGACTCTCTAGAGGGAGAATCATGTGCGACGGACCACACATGTCGAGGAGAAGTACCTCAACAAACAACAACTCCACGAAGCTCGATGGACTGAGCAAGCAGTGAGGAGTCGTCGTATGATCTCGCTTGAGAGAATGCATTGGTGGATGCATTGCGAGATCAAGTGGGGGAGCGACCCAAAGCAACATAAATGAAGGCACACTTGGAGTCGATGTGGAGATCGGACTCAAGGTAGGGCTGACCCGTGGAATGGTGGGCGCGAGGACCACCATCGACTCAATGCAAAAACGAGGAGCGGAGCAACTTGGGTGTAACTTGGCGAAGTACTCAAGCCGCGTGAAGGGAGCCAGCATAGAAGTTGGAACATGGAGCAGAGGCATAGTGCTTTCCTTAGACAGAGGTCAAGGACATGAACTCTTGCAGAGGCAAGAGTAGGATCATGTTGTTCCATGGGTCCTTCATTCTAACGAAGCGGACTCATCTTGCATGGTGCCAAAGATGAAGGGAGCTTCTGGGCACATGCACCTTATCTCGGAGGAGCATTTGATGGAGGAACTAAGGCGACTCAATTTGCGGAGGCGAAGTTGGGTTCAGAAGGCCTTAGCATGGGGCAAGAGGACGCAAAAGTGGGTACTCTTGAAGAATATGCCACAGTGTTGCCATTCAAGTTGCCATGAAGGAAGTGGTGCGTAGTAGAGATTGTGCTGGTAGGGGCAGAGGCCCAGGATCCAGACAATGGTGCACAAATTACAGTGAAGTCGGTGGACTTCGGGAGCTACTAGGCGACGGACTGTCCTAGAGCGGTGCTTCATCTATGTGTGACCCAAGAGTGGGTGGATGAAGTTCGATTGCCAAAGAAGCGAACAAAATCGAAGGTGGAGACCCTGCGATGTATTGGCAGAGGCCACACATGGAGGGTTCATAATTCGAGTTTATTCCACAAGGATCAGAATGCAATGGAGATATCACCAGGAGGCGACATGGTGCAGCGGATCGTGGTGGAACAGTTCGTGGCAATGCGATACACACGACATAGTCCTGTGAGGGACTAGATCATACGGAGGTATGATCGGGAGCTATTGGAAGCTCCACTTCGGTGAACAATACGATGGCAAGAAGGGCTATGGATTCAAGGAGTGAAGGCCATGGTACCGCAGAGGTGGGTCTTCCGTGCATGCATCGAATTTTGCATTGGATGAAAACCTTGGTCATCAGCATATGGGGGCTATGTTCCACCAAGGGAAAAGTTCGAATGCAAGTACCAGTAAGTTCCATGGGAGGAACTTGATCATGCAGAGGTATGATCAAAGCAGCTGGAGAGTTGGACTGCTCCAGAGCTCATATTCGCTTAAGGGAGCCCGGCAAGTCAGAGGACAAGGCCGAGTAAACGAACGTTGCTACTAAGGAAGCTAAGGAGAACAGAATCGGTGCAAACCCTACAACGTGATGGCAGAGGCCATGCATGGGAGTTGCAGTCTGTCTTTCCATCGACCAAACATACTGCTTGGAGAACACAGAGGTGTTGAAGTAGGGGGTCGAAAGGGGCGAGGAAGCAATGACGAGTCCAGAGGGACTTAGCTACCCAAAATCAAGCAATCAGTTATAATGGAGGTGGACTCAGAGGAGTGTTACGGAGGCATATCTACTGATTGTGAAGAAAAGGGATGTAGATGCGAGGCGACGGATAGTAGTGCCATAGGCATGGCAACGCCATGGTATCGCAGAGGCGGGACTTCCGTGAAAGTCATTGATCCCTTGCTCTCATGGAGGGAGAGCGCTTGGTCGTGAAAGGGGCCGAGGAGGTGGAGCATGCAGAGGCAATCTCCAAGTACCGAGACAAGGCTGAAGGGCAGAGGCCGAGGAACTTCGTAAGACCGGTGTCAATGTGCTTCTCATCAAGATAGCCAAAAGTGAAGGACTTCGGGTCATGCAAGAGTGCATAACCAAGGAACGAAGCAGGCAGTACGCGGTGCTGTACCTTCGCTACTCAGGGGAGTAGGCGGCAGGGTTGATGGAGAAGACGGTACAATCCCAGAAGCGACCAAACCTATGAGAGAACTACTCCAAGTTGGGGTGAAAACTTCCTGCATTCCAGAAGTTCAATGGCATTGAGAAGGTGAATCACAGTAGCTAACTCAACGCAAGGAGTGCAAACACTTCAAGTGCTTCAGAAGTGTGAGCAAAGAGCAGGCGAAGGCTAGTAACCAGCTCGATACATGGAGTACAACCTCGAGGAGGCAGGCGAAGTCAAGTAACCTTTGCCTTATCAACCCTTAAGAGAATGGGCGAAACCGAGTACCCCAATTCTCTTATCTATCCAGCAGAGGAGCTCTGCACAAGTTCAAAGACCCTTCGAAGATAATGGAAGACAATAGTTGTCAAATCCTTACCAACGGTGATCAGTGCTACTGAGAGTAGATTGTCCGCTTCATTTCCCAACGAAATGCCAATCGAAAGAGGAAGTGATGCGAACCTACTTGGATGTGACAACTAAGTGAAAGAAGAGTCAATGAGCAAATTTTGTGGAGGAAGGACCCAAAACTTCAGAAGTTTGCGAGACGATGCTCATTAAAGCTCCAACAAGCATCCACCCAGTTCAAGCAGCATGAGGAATTTGAGAGACTAGCGCAGTAAGGATGGTCTTTTCCTTCATCTGGGGGATCCGTAGGAATCAACAAGGATCAACACAACTCAGCCAACCCCACACCAGAGTTAGTCATTGGTGAGTTGAAGCAACATGGCGGATCGAAGGTTCGACTACTCAAAAACAGCAGCGGAGAGCAGCTAGGAGCCAAGAGGCGCATTGTAGCTGGAGCAGAAAATTGAAGACTCAGCAAAGGCGAGGAGTTGCAGTGTCGACAAAGGCTTCAACGAGGACGTCGAAGGAATAAGTGGGGGAGAATGTCTCGGACAAACTTTTAAACAAGGTGTTTGATATAATGCTCATGTATGTCCGTGTCTTTTGGCATGTTCATGCCTTGTAAAGCATGTAGAGGGGCGGCCGAAGGCTTAATAGTCCCATTTTAGTTGGGTTGGTGGCCTCTTTAGGCTTGTAAATAAAGGTTGTGTCATGTGGACACGTGCGAGAGATTTTCGGTCTGTAATGGATCATTTTACCCTTTGTTGTGCCACTATTCAGAGCTTGTAAAGTCTGTTTGTAATTTGCATTGTTTATGAAGTGTTTTTCGGAGATGTTTGCTTGTGGATCTCGATTGAGGCGTTCTCTCTAACCCGTTCTATCTTTTGTTGGTCCTAAGGGACAATGGGAGGCTGACCTTTGCGGACGGACACGCAAGGGTGCCGCACGACTTAGGCAAAACCAGCTAAGTCTGTGACAATATGTTGAGATAAGTGTGTAGGATTAACTACGATGAAAGTAAGACATGCAACAGAAATTGTGCCGGAGTCAAGACTATGATCACGTTGGGAGTTCAAGAGCTCGACGGAAGTCCAGACTGTCGTCGGAGGTTCTACGGGAATAAATCCGAGAAGTCCAGGAGCTTGCCAAAAGAAGCTTGTCGGAACTCGCCAAGTGGATCGTCGCAAGTCCAGGAGTTTGCCGGAAGTCCGTTGGAGCATTGCCGGAGGTTCGTTGGATGTTCGCCGGAAGCTCGCCAGAAGAAGCGATTGACGCACCGGAAGAAAGCTATAGTAAATGTCTTAAGAAATTCGTAGTTAGCACGATAATTAAGTTAGAAATGGGAGGTGATCCCATTAACTTAATCTTGGGGCAATTGGGCCCTTGACAGACCCAAATTGGGCCGAATGGATCAACCCATTCGAACCAAGATTTCTTGGCCAGAGGTGGCACCGCTTGGGTCGGCGGTGGCACCACCCAGGGCTCAGTCTTTGAGCTCTGGCTGGGCGGTGCAACCGCCCCAATCAAGCGGTGGAACCACCTGAGCTCGGTCTCCGAGCTCTGGCAGGAGGTGCAACCGCCCCTGACAGGAGGTGGCACCGCCTATAGGCTCAATCTTCTAGCTCTATCAGGCGGTGCAACCGCCAGACCCCGGAATTCCGGGAATTGATAGTTTTGAGCTCGAAATTCAAACTAGGTTGGGGCCTATAAATACCCCACCCTTTCAGCAATGACAGAGTACCAAAAACCACCGAAATCCTGATCTTACTCTGTGATTTTTAGATCTCAAAAGTGTTGTATGAGTTAGAAGTTCTCCTCCCTCTTTTCTTCCAAGTTCTGATCTTTCAAGAGAGGAGAGAAATTTCTGTAAGGGTTGTCTCCTAAGCCCGTCAAAAGGAGTGAAACTGTAAAAGGGTGGTTGGCCTTCGCCTATTGAAGGAAGGCCTCTAGTGGATGTCGGTGACCTCGTCGGTGGAGGAAGCCAGAAGTGGATGTAGGTCAAGATTGACCGAACCACTCTAAAATCGCGGTGCTCTCTGGTTTGCATTTACTTTGAGTATATTATCTTTACTGCAAACCTCCTCAATAGCTTACTGCCTTCTGCGCTTTTACGATCGTGTTTCAAAGTTCAGTATTTTCCGAATCAGTGTTTAGATGTAAATCAGTTTTATCGTACGAACATCATATTTCAGTTTGTGTTTACATTCTGATTTCCATCATAACTGCAAACTGCCTTTATAGATTCGCTTTAACTGTATCTTGCTTGATCACAAGTTAAAGTGATTTACGAATCGGCTTTTCTACCGAAATCGTTCTTATCGAACGAACGCAGTTTTAATCGTTGAAAGTTTTCCACTGCACTAATTCACCCCCCCCCCCCCCTCTCTTAGTGCTCTTGATCCTAACATTATATCCACTTACGAAGCCTTCTTCAATGAGGCTCCCAACTTCCACTAGCAAATCACTTTGAAGGGGAAGGACCAAATACCCCTCTTACAACTTTTTTACAAGTGGTTCACACTCTTATAGATTTTTCAAAGAGAAAGAGAGAGATGAACACTTAAGCTATTGAAAACAAGACTTTGCTAAAGCTTTTTCTCAATCTCTAACTTCTCAAAAAGGTGTTATCTTTGCTGAGATTTGAGGGGTATTTATAGGTCCCAAGAGGATTCAAATTTAGGCTCCAAATTTGAATTGCTTTTGGGTTTCCAGGTGTTGGCGATGCCACCGCCTGTCAGTGGCGGTGCCACCACCTATCAGTTCTAACATTGACAGTGTATTAGCGGTGCCACCGCCAGACCTCTTGGGTTCTGGGCGGTGCCATCGCCCAGTCTAGCAGTGTACTAGCGATGCCACTATTGGACATCTTGGGTTCTGGGCTGTGCCACCGCCCAGTCCGGCAGTGTACTGGCGGTGCCACCATCCAGTCCAGTGGTGCCACTGCCTGGACTATTCTAGCTCACTGGCTGGGCTCCAAACTTGGATCAAACCAGTCCAAGCTCGGGCCCAATTATCAAATTTGTTAGTGTAATATCCCTCACTTTTAAAAATTATTAATAAAGATTTATTTATAAATCGGAGGACCTATATGTAAATATAAAAATCTCAAGGACTAAACTGTTAAGTTGCAAAAAGAAAAAATAAAGAAAACAAAAAATTTCAGTTTTATCCCACCGCCTCCCACGTTCTCTGTTCCCGAAACAGAGAAAGGAGCTGTGGGGCGTGGGGAGAAGAAGAAGAGAAGTAGAGGGAGAAGAAAAGAAGAAGAAGAGGGAAAAGAAGAGAGGAAGAAGAGGAAGAAGAGAAGCAAAAGAAGAAGAAGAAGAAAAGAGGAGGTGGTTGCGGCAAGGGCTGCAGCGAGGAGCTGTGGGGCGTTGGGGAGGAGAAAGGAAGAAGAGGAGAAGAAGAAAAGAAGAAGAAGAGGGAAAAGAAGAGAGGAGGAAGAAGAGGGAGAAGAGAAGAATAGAAGAAGAAGAAAAAGAGAGGGAAGTGGGAGAGGAGCGAGAGGTGGTAGCAGCTAGGACTGCAGCATCTCTGTTTCCTGCAGGTGGAAACAGAGGAGAGGTGTGGGGCATTCGAAGAGAAGAAGAAGAAGAAGAGGAAGAGAAGAAGAAGAGGTTGTGATACCTCTGTTTCATGCAGAGGAAACAAAGGAGAGGGTGTGTGTGACGCCAGGGAGGAGGAGGGAAGAAGAAGAGGAGAAGAAGAGAAGGGAAAGGAGGAGCTGCGGCTGCGGCGGTGGCAGTGGCAGCTGCGGCTGGAAGTGAAGGAGAGGAAGAAGAGAAGAAGAAGAAAGGAAGGAGAGGAAGAAGAGAAGGGGAAGAAGGGGCTGCAGCTGCGGCGATGGCAGCTGCAGCTGGAAGAGAAGAAGGAGAGGAAGATGAGCAGGGGAGGAAGAAGAGGCTACGACCATGGCTGAGGCTGCGACTGCAGCAGTGCAGCTGGGAAAGAAAAGAAGGAAAGGAAGAAGAAGAGAAAGGAAAAGGGAAGAAGAGAGGAAGAGGAGAAGGGGAGGCAGCTGCGGTGTGTTAGGACCGAGAGCACTAAGAGGGGGGGGGGGGTGAATTAGTGCAGCGGAAAACTTTCTGCGATTAAAACGAAACTGCGTTCGAATGATAAAAACAATTTTTGTGTGAAAGTCGATTCTAAGCAAGATTAAAGTCAATCTATGCAGGCAGTTTGCAGCTATGATGAAAACCAGAATATAAGCGCAAACTGAAATCCGACGTTCGTACGAAGAAACTGATTTACGTCTAAATGCTGATTCGTAAATCACTTGATTAGGCAAGATGCAATTTAAGCAAGAGTATAAAGGCAGTTTGCAGTTATGGTAAAGATCAAAATGTAAACGCAAACTGAAATATGATGATCGTACGAAAAAGCAGATTTACGTCTAAACGCTGATTCGGAAAGTGAAAGGATTGAAACCCGATCGTAAAAGCGTAGAAGGCAGTAAGCTTCAGAGGAGGTTTGCAGTAAAGATAATATGCTCAAAGTAAATGCAAACCGAGATTTAGAGTGGTTCGGTCAATCTTGACCTACTCCACTTTTGGCTTCCTCCACCGACGAGGTCACCGACGTCAACTAGAGGCCTTCCTTCAATAGGCGAAGGCCAACCATCCTTTTACAATTTCACTCCTTTTGACGGGCTTAGGAGACAACCCTTACAGAATTTTCTCTCCTCTCTTTACAACTCAGAACTTGGAAGAAAAGAGGGAGAAGAACTTTTGGCCTTTACAACAATTTTGAGCTCTAAGAATCACAGAAAAAAGATCAAGATTTCGGTGTATGTCTGTGCTCTTTCAGTGCTGAATGGGTGGGGTATTTATAGGCCCCAACCCAGTTCAAATTTGAAGCTCAAAGCTGTCAATTCCCAGAATTCCGGGATCAGGCGGTTGCACCTCCTGACTGGAGCAGTTGCACCGCCTAGCAAAGCTCGAAGACTGAGCCTCTAGGCGGTGCCACCTCCTGTCAGGGGCGGTTGCACCTCCTGCCAGAGCTCGAAGACTGAGCTCAGGCGGTTGCACCTCCTGACTGAGGCGGTTGCACCGCCTGGCAGAGCTCGAAGACTGAGCTCAAGCGGTGCCACCTCTTGTCAGGGGCGGTTGCACCGCCTAGTCTCGCTCGGAGACTTAGCCTAGGCGGTGCTACCTCCTGGCTTGGGCGGTTGCACCTCCCACAGTAATCAGGGTTCGAATGGGTTGATCCATTCGGCCCAATTTGGGTTTTTCAGGGGCCCAATTGCCCCAAGATTAAGCTAATGGGATCACCTCCTATTTCCAACTTAATCATTGTGCTAACTACGATAAATCCTAAGACAATTTCTGCAGCTTGCTCCGGTGCGTCAATCGCTTCTTCCGACGAGTTTCCGGCGAACTTCCATCGATCATCCGATGAACCCTCGGTGATGCTCCTGCGGACTTCCGGCAAACTCCTGGACTTGTGACGATCCACTTGGCGAGTTCCGACGAGCTTCTTTGGCAAGCTAATGGACTTCTCGAATTTGTTCTCGCAGAACCTCCGACGACCGTCCGAACTTCCGTCGAACTCTCGAACTCCCAACGTGATCGTTATCTTGATTCCGGCACAACTCCTACTGCATGTCTTACTTCCATCGTAGTTAATCCTGCATATGTAAATCAAAACTTTGATCGAGACAATTAATCTTAAGCAATTAACCAAGTTGTCCGGCATGTCATTGGTCCCTCGACGCTTCGTCCGATTCTTCGGCGCATCGTCCTTTCTTGCAGCCTATTGCCCAATCGACCAGTTGACTCCGCAACTCCGATATCCTTGGCACAATACCTGCTCTTCTTGGCCCGATGCCCGAGTCCATGGCCCGAAGCCTTCTGTCGATACGTCGACCGATCCACCGGCCCGACGTCCAATCTTCTGACATTTTCCTCCGGCACAACATGATTTTCCTGCTTTAATTGTCTCATCCTGATCGAAGCATCCTGCGTCACTCAAAACACAGATCAAATCATAAACATATATCAAGTAGTTTCATCATCAAAATACGAGATTCAATAATCTCCCCCTTTTTGATGATGACAACTACTTGATGACGGAGTTAACCTTAACTCCCGGAGTTTAAACAAACTCCCCCTATCAATATGCCATATTGATAGAATCTTGAATTCAAGTCATTGCAATATTCATCATGAATACTTGCAACACGTCATCATGAACTTATCCATAAACTTATGCATAACATGTCATGTCATCAACATACTTCTCCCCCTTTGTCATCAACAAAATGGAGAAGTACCACAATCAAGTGTTTGTGATTTTGGTTCAACTCATTGCATGAAAAACATAATATCAAGTTTTATCATCATGCAGTTTTGAAGCCAGAAAATTTAGCAAATGTTACATCATGCTTAGAATATTCAAGCTATCAAGTTTTAGATATGCAAGTTTTACAGCATACAAGATAGCACTTTTAGAACATGCAAGCTAGCAATGTTACAATATTTTAGAACTTGCAAGCTAGCAATTTAGAGATGTTCAAGAAGGCAACTCTTGCTTCTTGAAATATGCAAGTTGCAAGCTAGCAAATTTTTATGATATGCAAGTTTTGCTTCTTGAGATAGGCAAGATAGCACTTTTGTAATTTTTGTTTGGCAAGCTTGTGATGTTCAAGATAACAAGCTCTTTCTTCTCTTTTGAGAAGTGTCATTTTTGCTTTCTTTGAAAGTGCAAGCTAGCAAAATGCCAAACTAGCAAGAGATAATGTTTTACATGAGGCAAGCAAACAATTTGGCAAGTGTTACATTTGCATATTCTCTTTAGATGTGCAAGAAAATAAACAAGTTTTTGCATTTTCTTGACATTTCAAGCTAGCAATTATCGGTGATGTTCAAGATAGCAATTTCTTCTCTTTTGTAATTTTTTGCCTTTTTCTTGAATTGTGCTAGCAATCTATCTCCCCCTTTGTCATTGTCAAAAAGAAGGGAAAAACCCTTTACATCAATTTCTAAATCATGACAAAGGTAAGTAATCATTCTTATTTATGCATCATTATAGTTTCAATGCACAAATTCATTAACATTACATTTCCTTTTTTTTTTATGCATGATACCGAAAAATCAATCATCATCATGAGAATATCAAACATGATATTCAAGTATTCATGATATATCATTTTGGCAACATGATAATAGATATTCAAACGATGGTATCTAAATGTCAGAATTCATTACATCCTATTATGCATGATCATTAACTCCTTATTTGTATTTCATGCATTATTTCATTTCATCTCATAAGGAATATCAAGAAGAGTTATTGGATGATGAGATAAATATTTTATGAATACACGGAATTATATAAAAATCATATCATAAGTGTTTCATGTATTCATATTATCACATGAAGCATATTATCATTTTTAAGATTCATAACATGAATAACGTTATTAATATTTCATCAAAATCAATTTCGAGATTCACACAATATCATGAAATCATTAATCTCGATAAGATGGGAAAAGCATTTTCTTTTTAAGTGATTCTTTTAACACATCATAAAAAACTCATTCATAATTCAAGTGATTTACAAGATATCATAAATGAATTTATCACTTATATTTCATCAAAATCGAGAACTCTAGAGATAGAAAATGATTGAAGCATGATTCATATTTAAAGTGTATCTTATGTCATAAATACGAATCAAGCATTTGTCAAATCTGAAATCATCCTCAAAATTACATTCAATAAATTCATATATGACAAGCATAGATTTATTGAAAAATCAATAAGATAGAGGATTACATTTCAAGTGTTCATCAATTGTAGCATTTCATCACATGGTAAGATATCAATACGTAAAATTACGATACAAATTCTTGATATCTTAATGCATGATGCAAACATGGCATAATGCAAATTTGGCAATCATAGCATCAATTCATATAAGCATTGCAAATATAGCAATCATATCAATTCATATATCTCTTGATGATGCAAGCATGGGATAATCATAGCATAGTGTTTATAGCATCAAATCAATTCATATATTTCTCCCCTTTTTTAAGTGTTTCATCTTAAGTGATCGATTTCATGTTAGCATGCCTTTTCATTTATGTCAAATGAAAACATGCATCAACGTTTAGGATCGTAAAATGAATTTCATCATAAAACCATCAATCACAAAAATCATCATGTATAACTTTAAAATCTCATGCATAAAATCGTCAAATAATAGTATCAAAACTTTAATATTTTCATTGCAACATTAAGCAAGGTTTCATTCGAGTTTTCCAATAAGTGTAGTCCAATCCGTTAAACAACGGTGGACGAAAAACCGATAAACCCTCTTGAAAGCCATGAAGAGCCATTTCTCTCGGGTGTAAATCCGAAATGAGAAATACCGGGCTCTGATACCAATTGTTAGGATCGAGAGCACTAAGAGGGGGGGGGTGAATTAGTGCAAAGGAAAACTTTCTGCGATTAAAACGAAACTGTGTTCGAACGATAAAAACAATTTCTGTGTGAAAGTCGATTCTAAGCAAGATTAAAGTCAATCTATGCAGGCAGTTTGCAGCTATGATGAAAACTAGAATATAAGCGCAAACTGAAATCCAACGTTCGTACGAAGAAACTGATTTACGTCTAAATGCTGATTCGTAAATCACTTGATTAGGCAAGATGCAGTTTAAGCAAGAGTATAAAGGCAGTTTGCAGTTATGGTAAAGATCAAAACGTAAACGCAAATTGAAATATGATGATCGTACGAAAAAGCAGATTTACGTCTAAATGCTGATTCGGAAAGTGAAAGGATTGAAACCCGATCATAAAAGCGCAGAAGGCAGTAAGCTTCAGAGGAGGTTTGCAGTAAAGATAATATGCTCAAAGTAAATGCAAACCGAGATTTAGAGTGGTTCGGTCAATCTTGACCTACTCCACTTTTGGCTTCCGACACCGACGAGGTCACCGACGTCAACTAGAGGCCTTCCTTCAATAGGCGAAGGCCAACCACCCTTTTACAGTTTCACTCATTTTGACGGGCTTAGGAGACAACCCTTACATAATTTTCTCTCCTCTCGTTACAACTCAGAACTTGGAAGAAAAGAGGGAGAAGAACTTTTGGCCTTTACAACAATTTTGAGCTCTAAGAATCACAGAAAAAGATCAAGATTTCGGTGTATGTCTGTGCTCTTTCAGTGCTGAATGGGTGGGGTATTTATAGGCCCCAACCCAGTTCAAATTTGGAGCTCAAAGTTGTCAATTCCCGGAATTCCGGGATCAGGCGGTTGCACCTCCTGACTGGAGCAGTTGCACCGCTTGGCAGAGCTCGAAGACTGAGCCTCTGGGCGGTGCCACCTCCTGTCAGGGGCGATTGCACCGCCTGGCAGAGCTCGAAGACTGAGCTCAGGCGGTGCCACCTCTTGTCAGGGGCGGTTGCACCGCCCAGTCTCGCTCGGAGACTGAGCCCAGGCGGTGCTACCTCCTGGCTGGGGTGGTTGCACCGCCCAGTCTCGCTCGGAGACTTAGCCTAGACGGTGCTACCTCCTCGCTTGGGCGGTTGCACTTCCCACAGCAATCAGGGTCCAAATGGGTTGATCCATTCGGCCCAATTTGGGTTTTTCAGGGGCCCAATTGCCCCAAGATTAACTAATGGAATCACCTCCCATTTCCAACTTAATCATTGTGCTAACTACGATAAATCCTAAGATAATTTCTGCAGCTTGCTCCGGTGCATCAATCGCTTCTTCCGGCGAGTTTCCGACGAACTTCCGTCGATCATCCGATGAACCCTTGGTGATGCTCCTGCGGACTTCCGGCAAACTCCTGGACTTGCGACGATCCACTTGGCAAGTTCCGACGAGCTTCTTTGGTAAGCTAATGGACTTCTCGGATTTGTTCTCGCAGAACCTCCGACGACCGTCTGAACTTCCGTCGAACTCTCAAACTCCCAACGTGATCGTTATCTTGATTCCGGCGCAACTCCTACTGCATGTCTTACTTCCATCATAGTTAATCCTGCATATGTAAAAGAAAACTTTGATCGAGATGTCATTGGTCCGGCATGTCATTGGTCCCTCGACGCTTCGTCCGATTCTTCGGCGCATCGTCCTTTCCTGCAGCCTATTGCCCAATCGGCCAGTTGACTCCGCAACTCCGATATCCTTGGCACAATACCTGCTCTTCTTGGCCCGATGCCCGAGTTCACGGCCCGAAGCCTTCTGTCGATACGTCGACCGATCCACCGGCCCGACGTCCAATCTTCTGACATGTTCCTCCGGCACAACATGATTTTCCTGCTTTAATTATCTTATCCTGATCGAAGCATCCTGCGTCACTCAAAATGCAGATCAAATCATAAACATATATCAAGTAGTTTCATCATCAAAATACGAGATTCAAAACGGCGGTGGCAACTGCAGCTGGATGGAAGGAGAGGAAACAGAGCAGGGGAGGAAGAAGAGGCTGCGGCTATGGTGGCTGCGGCCGTGGCTGCGACCGCGGCTGCGACTGCGACGTTGGCTGCGGCAGCGGTGGTGGCTGCAGTAGCTGCTTTTGGGAAAGAGAAAGAAAGGAAAGGGAAAAAAAAAGGGGGTTATGGCCTTGATTACGACTGCGGTGGTGGCGGCTGCGTCTGCGGCAGCTATGTTTGGGAAAGAAAAAGTAGGAACGAGAGAAGGGAGGAAGGAAGGTAGTGCGGTGGAAGGGGCTGCGACTGTGATAGCGGCAGCGACGGTGGCTGTGGCAGTTGCGTTTGGGAAAGAAAAAGAAGGAATGAGAGTAAGAGAGAGCAGGTGACTATACCTCGATGTTCGACACGTGGTGTAGTTATGAAGAAAGAAAGAAAATGAGTGCACAAAACGAAACAAGGAGGGGACGGAGGAAAAGTAGAAAAAGGATTCGAGTGTACACCTTCTTCGAATCTTTGGATCAAAACCTTCAAAAGGCAAGTTTCCCAATCGTTTCTCCTGTAATTGTTCTATATTTTCTTATTGCAAGTGTTTCGATCCTTTCTATTGCAAATATTTTGATCTTTTCTACTGCAAATGTCCCGATCTTTTCTCCTGCAAGTGTTATCTTTTCTATTACAAGTGTTTCGATCCTTTCTATTGCAAGTGTCCTGATCTTTCCTTATTGTAATTTTATCTCTACATTTGCTTTGAATATGAGGAACTTTGAATTGTTCTAACCTTGCATTTGATATATCTCCTGTTTAGACGTAACGATTCGAATCTGTGTAACTTTTGAGATTCTGACCTTTCTACCTTGTTATGGTTATAACTTCATGTATTGATATCTGATTTAGACAAAACTTATTTGATCAGAATATAGACTCATAAACCTTTCTTTTGATAGCTTATTTTAGGAGTTCAGAGTAAGTTTGCCTGCCTAGTTTTCTGTTGAAACCGACCCTGTGAATTCTGTAAAATTGAGATTTGTTTTTTGATATTGGGTTACTAAATCTATGGTAACTCCTTGTTGGAAACCTTGATTCGTATGAAATTTATTTCATCAGAAACTAGATTGAAATATCTTTCCAATGATATATTTTCTGAGTAAAATTGGAGCACGATTGATAGTTTGAATCATTTGTTCAATGTGCCTCTTGAATTCTACCAGAAATCGAGCTTTGGTCGATTTCATATATTCTAGTTTCATTCCTTTGGAAATTGATATCCTTTGGCTTTCTTATTCAATTGAGCTTTATATTACTGCTTTGAATTCTTGTATGCTCTTGTCCTTAAAGTTATTTGCATTCTTGAAAACTATTGTGTAACGTTTATGCTATATCGTATTGACTCATATAGGCACATGTATATCCCATTGTTCCGCATTTGCTTTCGATATGTGCCTATTACAGTTTCATTCCTTTGGACATTGAATTTATCTAACCTTCTTATTTGAATTGAGTTATATGTGATTGCTTGGAATCCTTGAATGCTCTTGCTTTCATTTCCTTTCAAATCTGAATATAATTGTGAAAGATTATTGCTTACTTCGTATTGACTCGTAAAGGAACATGTACGTTTTATTGTTCCGTGTGTGCTTCCGATATGTGCTATTCATTGTTCATACTATCCTTTTGTACTCTGGTGTTTGTGGGATATTGTGAACCTTTGCCAGAAATGGTGAAGGGAGTTATGCATAGAGCTTGTGATGCTCTATTGGCCCTTATGACTTCACTCAGACGTGGGTGGATGGAGCTCCCAAACGTGGGAGACTTATGTCTGGTGGTCATTCAGAAATGGATGTACCATATTATGTTATGGTCCCACTTCACCTTCTGTATGTTTGATATGATATCCAAAGCTTTGGTTATGTGTTTCTATACATGCTTTGGATAAGAATGATATGAATGCTACGTCAAATTCGACGTTTGAGCTTCTGTTTCGTATTCATTCTTTGAAATGCTCCGAAATAGTCCATTCGCCATTGATATGCTCCGAAATAGTCCATTCGCCATTGATATGCTCCGAAATGTTTCATTTGCTATTGTTATGTTTCGAAATGTTCCATATATAGTTGATATGCTCTGGAACATTTCATACGCTATTGATATGCTCCAATTACTCTATGCTCCATCTGTTATGAACCAAATAGGTTTTGAATGACATGACACATATGATTTTGTATCTAATTAGATGGTATCCTTGAGAATTCTTGTATTCTGCCTTGCTAAATATGTTACTTGTTTGAAACCGTTCCTTTGTTATGAATATGTTTTGTCACTTGCTGAGCTATTTTTAGCTTACTCCGTTGTTATATAAATCTTTCAGGTCAAGTTGTCACTCTTTGAGATGTTTTGAATTGGGCTGAGGCAGTGGAAAGCTATTCAGAATTATGGGTAAGTCTTGTTGGTTATTATTTTATTGTTGTATAAGCATATTTTGTATGTAATGAAATGTTGTCGATTAATCGAAATGGATATACTGTGTAAAAGTGTTAGAAGATCTTTCTTATTTGGAATTTCGGAATGTTAAGTCTAGTTTATGATGATATGAACTTGTGGTGAATAGTTGGAGTTCTGATTGTATAATTTATTTAGCTTATGGATTTATAAATGTTGTTCATGTTTGTCAAGTTGGCTTGGGTTGCCATAAATATGAATTATCGAGTGATGTGATATATGATTATAAACTGCACAGGTTTTATAGATGTGAATTTGATAGAATATTTTTCAGTGTCCTCAAATGTTAGTTTGGATCCTGGATTGGTTTGTGATGAAAATTTTAAAATCATCGATATTATTTGAGGGGCGTGATAGTTAGATGGGCAAGTTAGCATGTTTTGCTTCTTGAGATAGACAAGATAGCACTTCTTTCTCCATGCAATTTGTAAGGTAGCAAATTTTAGCTTCTTCTTGACTTATGCAAGCTAGCTATCGTCCCCTTTGTCATTGTCAAAAAGAAGGGAAGAATATAATTTTGTATCTCTTTTTCACTTTACAATAATTTTTGAAGCATAACAAAGGTAAAATATTAACCTTATTTCAATATGTTTGTGCATCATTATGGTTTCAACTTGAAATATACACAATTATAAAATCTTACATTTCATTTTTCATGCAAGATACCAAAAATAAATCAATCATCACTACAACTCATCATGCACATTATTAAAATATAAAATCATCAAACATGATACAAATATTTATTTTTAAAATATTCATCATTATTTTGAGCATATTATACATGATACTAAGACATTCATAATACATCATTTTAGCAATAAATCATAGTATTTCAAATCATGATGATATCTAAATGTTATTATATCCTATCATACATGATCATAACTTCTCATTTGTATAATATCATGAGTATTGCATGATTTCATATCATCACATGAAAATTAACAATAAAAATTGGTGATGAGATATATAAATCATGAAGACAAATTGTGAATAACAAGAGACATATTATGATTCTTTTTAGATAACTCAAATAGCGAAAAGAACGAATCATAGTAAAAAATTTTGATTTATAAAAAGAATTCTCAAGTTATAATTCCAAGATTTCAAGAGAAACTATGATTCATTTTAACAAATCTCCTCTTAAATAAAATGATGAAAAGAATTCTCAGGAGATCATAAAATAAAAGATATTCAAAAGAAATTTTAAGTCATGAATTTCAAAAAAAGATATTCTCTTTAGTAAATCGTAAAAGAAACTTAGGAGAAAAAGATTTCAATTCATGCATATAAAATCTTGATTTAAGCATAAGAAATCTCAAGTTATAAATCTCAAAAAATCAAGATAAAACTCATTCATATTTAAATCGTCAAATCAAAATTATTTTCAAGAGATTCATTAAAAAAAAAAGATAGATTCATCAATCTCTCCTTTTTAGATAAATGGTAAGAAGAAAGATAGGAGTTCAAAATTAAGATGATGATTCATAAAAAAAATCCACAAGTTATAATCAATAGAAAAATCATCATTTATCTTCAAATCATTCAACTTGTTAAATCAACAAAGTCACTTTTAAGATATTCATAAAAATGATACAAATAGATTCATCAAAATCAATTTCATAGTTCACAAAATTCATAAATTGATTCATTATTTTAATTCCAATGATAATATATTTTTTTTATGTGTTTCATTTTAAGTGATTAATTTCATATTAGCATTTATGTCAAATCAAAAACATGCATCGTTTTTAAAACCAAAAAAGTCACTTTCATTATGGTAAAAATTGATAATCCATAAATCGCAAGAATCATCATGCATAATTTAGAAAGATAAACTCATTAAACATGATATCATCAAACATGATTTCATAAGGCATTTTTAATCAAAATCAAAAATCAATATGAAAATCATCAAGATATACATTATTGCTTCTTAAAAAACATACATAGGATCATTAGATTTAAGTCTAAAATTTTTGTTCATTTATCATAAAACATGCAATTTTTATGATCATTTTTAAAATTACTAGAATGATAAGCATGATCCTAATTTTTTTGGCATTTTCATTATATTATTAAACATGTGATTTTCAAGAAAAATAATTAAACTAAATTAAAAATAACTCATTAAAAGCATCATGTAATTTTGAAATAAATTAAGGGAGTTTTGATTACCTCATCGTCGAAAGTCGTTAAGGCGTAGTTTGCCATCTCGCCTTTGTTGGTTTGCTCCTTGTCTTCGAAGGTACTCATTTCATCCTAAGGTGCTTTCTTCTTCTTCAATTTATTTTTATTTTTTGATTCTTGCTTTAAGTACTTTTTAATTTTCTTGTGAGAAGTTCAAGTTCATCATCACTTAAGCTTTCGCTCGAGTGGTCTTCTTTTGTTTGATGTCTAAAATCCTTCCTGTTCTTTGGAAGGTGGTTCTCAAGTTTTTCACATGCATTGCATGTTATTTCATAGGTCATCAAAGACCCTATAAGTTCTTCAATTGGTAGATGGTTTAAGTTTTTTTATTCTTGAATAGCTGTTACTTTTGATTCCCAAGTTTTAGAAAGTGAGCGTAAAACTTTATTCACAAGTTCAAGATTCGAAAAACATTTGCAAAGAGCTTTTAAACCATTGACGACATCCGTAAAATGGGTGTACATGTCAACAACGGTTTCGTTCGGCTTCATTCGAAAAAGTTCAAAATCATGCATTAAAAGATTTATTTTAGAAACTTTTAATCTACTAGTGCCTTCATGTGTGGTTTCAAGAATGTGCCAAATATTTAAAGTCATTTCGCACAAAGAAACCCGATTGAATTTGTTTTTGTTTAAGATACAAAATAGAGCATTCATAGCTCTAGCATTTAGAGAAAACGTCTTCTTCTCTAAATCATTCCAAACGTTCATTGGAAGAGAAGACCTATGAAATTTGTTTTCGACCATATTTCATAAATTTAAATCAATAGAATGCAAGAAAACTCTTATTCGAGTTTTCCAATAAGTGTAGTCCGTCCCATTGAAAAAGGGAGGATGAATAAGAAAAAGTCCCTTTTGAAAGCCGAAAAGAGCCATTTCTCTTGGGTGTTAAACCAAATGAGAAATAACGAGGCTCTGAAACCAACTATTAGGAATGAGTCGGCA
Source organism: Musa acuminata AAA Group (assembly GCF_036884655.1). Taxonomy (NCBI): domain Eukaryota; kingdom Viridiplantae; phylum Streptophyta; class Magnoliopsida; order Zingiberales; family Musaceae; genus Musa; species Musa acuminata. The sequence continues at coordinate 17,736,730 of NC_088337.1, read as the reverse complement.
CTAAGAGGGGGGCGGGGGGGTGAATTAGTGCAGCAGAAAGATTACGTCGATTTAAAAACTTCATTTCGATTAAATCTATCTCCGACGAAAAACCATTTCGTAAAGGTAATAACTTTGAAAGCATATGAAAGAGAGTAGGTGTAGTAAAACAAGTAAGGAGGTTTGCAGAAAAGATAAATTGCACAAATAGAAATGCAAACTAAAGAACATGCCAATTTTATAGTGGTTCGGTCGTCGCGACCTACATCCAATCCATCGATTCCTCTTTCGTCGGGGCCACCGGCATCCACTATCGATCTTCCTTTAATAAACAAAGATCAACCTTCTTCTTACACCCCTCTTCTCCTTTTACCGGGTTTAGGAGACAACCCTTACAAGCACACACACTCCTCTCTAAACAGAATTGTAAGTTTAAGCTAGAGGAGGGATTTCTTAAGTGATTTCTACAGCGTTTTCTCACTTTAGAACTCTCTGTGCTTGTGTATGTTAACCAAGGATGAGAGGGGTATTTATAGGCCTCAAGTTGATTCAAACTTGGAGCTTAAAAACATCTCATCCCGGGTGTCCTAGGTCCGGGCAGTACCACAACCTGTGTTGGGCGGTATCACCGCCAGTGTCAGTCTGACACTGACATTGCACTAGGCGGTACCATTGCCTGGCACTAGGCCACTGGGCGGTACCACTACCCAGACTGGCAATACCACTTCCTGGCATCTTGCCAGGGGCGGTACCACCACCTAAACTGGCAATACCACCGCCTAACATAGTCTCGAAGACTGTGCCACGATGGTGCCACTTCTTAGGTCATTGTTTGGGCCTCTCATTGGGCCCAACACAATCCTTACATGGGCCGAACTAGCCCATAATTGGCTTGATGCAAATTCAATCCCAATTACGTGCTAACTATGAAATCTAAGGCATACTTAAGCTAAACAAGTCCTTAGTGTTAGGATCAAGAGCACTAAGAGGGGGGGGGGGGGTGAATTAGTGCAGCGGAAAACCTTCTGCGATTAAAATCGAAAACTGCGTTCGTTCGATAGAAGTGATTTTGGTAAGAAAGCCGATTCATAAATCACTTCAACTTTTGACTAGGAGAGATGCAGCAAAGATATGAACGCAGTTTGCAGTTATGATGGAAATCAGAATATAAGCGCAAACTGAAATACGACGTTCGTACGATAAAAGCGATTTCGGTATAAAAGCTGATTCGTAAACCACTTTAACTTGAGATAAGGCGAGATGTAGTTAAAACAAAGATATAAAGGCAGTTTGTAGTTATAATGGAAATCAGAACGTAAGCGCAAACTGAAATACGACGTTCGTACGATAAAACTGATTTGCGTCTTAAACCCCGATTCGGAAAGCACTGAACTTTGAAACACGTTCATAAAAACATAGAAGGCAGTAAGCTATTGAAGAGGTTTGCAGTAAAGATAAGATGCTCAAAGTAAATGCAAACCGAGATTTAGAGTGGTTTGGTCAATCTTGACCTACTCCACTTTTGGCTTCCTCCACCGACGAGGTCACCGACGTCAACTAGAGGCCTTCCTTCAATAGGCGAAGGCCAACCACCCTTTTACAGTTTCACTCCTTTTGACGGGCTTAGGAGACAACCCTTACAGAATTTTCTCTCCTCTCTTTACAACTCAGAACTTGAAAGAAAAGAGGGAGAAGAACTTTTGGCCTTTACAACAATTTTGAGCTCTAAGAATCACAGAAAAAGATCAAGATTTCAGTGTAAGTTCATGCCCTTTCAGTGCTAAATGGGTGGGGTATTTATAGGCCCCAACCCAGTTGAAATTTGGAGCTCAAAACTGTCAATTCTCGGAATTTCGAGATCAGGCGGTTGCACCTCCTAACTGGAGCGATTGCACCGCCTGGCAGAGCTCGAAGACTGAGCCTCTGGGCGGTGCCACCTCCTGTCAGGGGCGGTTGCACCTCATGCCAGAGCTCGAAGACCGAGCTCAGGCGGTTGCACCTCCTGGCAGAGCTCGAAGACCGAGCTCAAGCGGTGCCACCTCCTGTCAGGGGAGGTTGCACCGCCCAGTCTCGCTCGGAGACTGAGCCCAGGCGATGCCACCGCCTGGCTGGAGCGGTTGCACCTTCCAGTCTCGCTCGGAGACTAAGCCCAGGCAGTGCAACCTCCTGCCTTGGGCGGTTCAACCGCCTAGCAGAAATCAGGGTCCGAATGGGTTGATCCATTCGGCCCAATTTGGGTTTTTCAAGGGCCCAATTGCCCCAAGATTAAGTTAATGGGATCACCTCCCATTTCTAACTTAATCATTGTGCTAACTACGATATTCCCTAAGACATTTACTGCAACTTGCTCCGATGCATCAATCGCTTCTTCCGGCGAGCTTCCGGTGAACTTCCGTCGATCATCCGATGAACCCTCGGTGATGCTCCTGCGGACTTCCGGCAAACTCCTGGACTTACGACGATTCATTTGGCGAGTTCCGACGAGCTTCTTTGGCAAGCTTATGGACTTCTCGGATTTGTTCCCGCAGAACCTCCGACGACTGTCCGAACTCCCAACGTGATCATTGTCTTGACTCCGGCGCAACTCCTACTGCATGTCTTACTTTCATCGTAGTTAATCCTGCACACTTATCTCAGCATATAGATTAGATAACAAATGACAATTGACTTCATCATCAAAATCCGAGATTCAACAATCTCCCCCTTTTTGATGATGACAATCAATTGATAATGGAGTTAACCTTAACTCCCCCTATCTATATGCCATACTTGAGATAAGTCATTCTTGAATTCAAAACCTAAGAATTCAAGAGACATATTGATAAGTTAGAATCATTTGAACTTATCAATACTCCCATCATGATTCCCATCATGATGTATCTCTCTGAAGATGATGTCAAGGCTTGACATTCATTTTCAAATTTTACATAACAAGTTTGAATTATGGTAATAGTAGCAATTCATCATATTGTAAGATGTCAACATGTAAAGCTGTGAAGATTTTGATATCCTTACATGATGTATATATTCCAAATATTTTAGCAAGTATTGCATTTCATCACATGGTAAGATATCAACTCGTAGAATTACGATGCAAGTTTTTTTTTGTTTGATATCTTGACACGATACAAACAAGGCATAATACAAATTAATCATAGCATCCGTTCATATATCTCTTGGTGATGCAAGCAGCATGGCATAATCATAGCATCAGTGTTTATAGCATCAATTCATATATTTCTCCTCCTTTGTCATCAACAAAAAGCATGATAGTTGTGATACCAGGAGAACAATATAAGTAAATTTTGAGCATAAGTGCGATAATTGTTCATGCCTTTACTGGGTTCATGTTATTTTCCAATAGTAAGTGATAGGAAATCAAGCATATAAAGGAAGGCATGATACGCAGATTGCTTTGAATACTTCTTCCTTTTTATTTGTTATAATCTTTTTGCATGAAGGAGGAAAGCCATTTGTGATACCAGCTATTTGTGAGTTTACTTTGAGTCAAGATATGTGTGTGAAATAGCTTTTTGCAAGTAAAAATACTATCATCCATATTTCAAGATGGAATTCATAAGCAGGAATCATTTCATTAAATCATTTCAGAAAAATATTTTTCATAAGAGTGTATGAGAAAATCCGATTTTTAGCATTCCAATTGTTAAGTGAATCCGAAAATGAAATGAACACTTTCATGCATTCGGACAAGACTATGCTACAGATTTTCAAATGAAGACAAAACATTTTTGTATTTAACACATAATTTACAACATGTTATTTAGGCATGTAATGGCAATCAAGTGATTTGATCATTCAATAAAGTCCGAAAAATAATTTTAACTAGTTTATGTATTCAGACACATCAACATTCCTAATTCTCTTCTTATGAAATCAAATTGCTCTTCACTTAGAGGTTTTGTAAAAATATCAGCTAGTTGATGTTTGGTGTTAATATCATGGCAATGTCATGACTTATCAACTGCATTGGTATATCATTTTCTATTTTCTCAAATTATATTTATCATGGAAATCAAGGCACAAGGTTTTCAAAACATTTAGTTTCAATGTAAAATTCGAGATAAACAATGAGAGATATGCTAATATATATATATATATATATATATATATATATATATATATATATATATATATATATATATATATATATATATATATATATATATATATATATATATATATATATATATATATATATATATATATCAGGTAACCATATCAAGGATCAAG